>NC_061511.1:99081467-99330475 GCF_022539505.1 Lolium rigidum | reverse complement strand
TTGGACATATATCCTCAATCTCATATGAGAATACTAATTGTTGCCACATGCTTAAAGCATTAAAAGAGGAGTCCATTATCTGTTGTCTATGTTGTCCCGGTATGGATGTCTAAGTTGAGAATAATCAAAAGCGAGAAATCCAAATGCGAGCTTTCTCCTTAGACCTTTGTACAGGCGGCATAGAGGTACCCCTTTGTGAAACTTGGTTAAAGCATATGTATTGCGGTGATAATCCAGGTAGTCCAAGCTAATTAGGACAAGGTGCGGGCACTATTAGTATACTATGCATGAGACTTGCAACTTGTAAGATATAATGTACATAACTCATATGCTTTATTACTACCGTTGACAAAATTGTTTCATGTTTTCAAAATCAAAGCTCTAGCACAAATATAGCAATCGATGCTTTCCTCTTTGAAGGACCATTCTTTTACTTTTATGTTGAGTCAGTTCACCTATTTCTCTCCACCTCAAGAAGCAAACACTTGTGTGAACTGTGCATTGATTCCTACATACTTGCATATTGCACTTGTTATATTACTCTATGTTGACAATTATCCATGAGATATACATGTTACAAGTTGAAAGCAACCGCTGAAACTTAATCTTCCTTTGTGTTGCTTCAATACCTTTACTTTGAATTATTGCTTTATGAGTTAACTCTTATGCAAGACTTATTGATGCTTGTCTTGAAGTGCTATTCATGAAAAGTCTTTGCTTTATGATTCACTTGTTTACTCATGTCATATACCATTGTTTTGATCGCTGCATTCACTACATATGCTTTACAAATAGTATGATCAAGTTTATGATGGCATGTCACTCCAGAAATTATCTTTGTTATCGTTTTACCTGCTCGGGACGAGCAGAACTAAGCTTGGGGATGCTGATACGTCTCCAACGTATCGATAATTTCTTGTGTTCCATGCCACATTATTGATGTTATCTACATGTTTTATGCACACTTTATGTCATATTCGTGCATTTTCTGGAACTAACCTATTAACAAGATGCCGAAGTGCCAGTTCCTGTTTTCTGCTGTTTTTGGTTTCAGAAATCCTAGTAACGAAATATTCTCGGAATCGGACGAAATCAACGCCCAGGTTCCTATTTTACCCGGAAGCCTCCAGAACACACGAGAACCGCCAGAGAAGGGAGGCAGGGCCACCAAACCCTACCCCGGCGCGGCCAAGGGGGGGCGCCCCCTAGGGTGTGGGCCCCCCTTCGACCTTCCTGCGCCGCCTCTTCGCCTATAAAAAGCCCCTGGATCAGAAAACCCGATACCAATTGACGAAACCCACAGAAACCTGCCAGAGCCGCCGCCATCGCGAAGCCAAGATCTGGGGGACAGGATCTCTGTTCCGGCACCCTGCCGGAGCGGGGAAGTGCCCCCGAAAGGCTTCTCCATCGACACCGCTGCCATCTCCACCGCCATCTTCATCACCGCTGCTGCTCCCATGAGGAGGGAGTAGTTCTCCATCGAGGCTCGGGGCTGTACTCGGTAGCTATGTGGTTGATCTCTTACTCACGGAGAAGCATATAAAGGTACCGAAGGCCACAAGTTCCCCACGGTGCAAGAGGCTGAACGGAAAGCCATACTGCAAATGGCATAACACGTTCTCCCACACCACCAACGACTTGCGAGGGTGTGGCGGCAGCAGATCCAAATGGCGATAGAAAATGGACGGTTGATTTTTAACCGATACGCCATGAAGGTCGACACACACCCTTTCCCCGCCGTTAACATGGTGGAGTATTCTTATCATGAAGGTTGCCGGCCGGGAGCTACGTTCGGCATCAACATGGTAGGATCTGGACACCACGGCGGCAAGGACGGAGATGAGGGCGAGCTGCTCTCATAGCAAAGATACGAGAGGAAGCCGCTCACGCGATCGGCTCCGCCAAGATGGCAAGCGCTACGTGACGGAGGGAGAAGTGAAGAACATAAGATATCGGCGACCTCTCTCGATCACCTCCTCAACAAGTATGTGAGTCAGTATGACCAACGCCGACGGTCCAGCGATGATGATGAAAGAGATCGTCTGGCTAGAGAAGCCAGAAGACATCGTCGGCATAATCGCGATGAGGAGAAGCACGAGCGTTGTGCCAAGGAAAAGGCAGGGGAGCGAGACGACGAGGACAGACACTGGGATTGTCCCTTCTTCGAGCACTTGCTGGGATTCGGGAATGAGCCGATTGCCAACAATCGGCAATTGCCCGAATGCAACCGGAAGAAGAAGGAGGCAGCCAACGTGTCCGTGTTCGAGCGCTTAGGGCCTCTCCCGCCACAAAGCAAACGCGCTGAGTCCCCTCGATGGGAAGATCTCGAGGATTCAGAAAACGAGGGACAAGAAGAAGAAGACAGGTACCACCGGCCAAGGTGGTGCCCTAATGGACTCAGCCGTTCTCAGAAACGCAGGTTTCAGCGATTGCGCGGCCTGGAGGAAGCCGAGAGGTTATACTTGCATACATTAAGGAAGGCAAGGCCTGATCTGGCAGCGAAGATTCAGCGAGCCCTGGATGAAGAGGGTCGTCCGCGGAAAATGGAGTGGCGCCCCAAGCAAAGGAAAGCCGATGATGAAACATCGGCTGGCACAAACATGGTGCTCGTTCTTCCGACGAAGCTTAGTGCTCCACGATTATACGATGCACTCAAGGTGGACGACAGCGAGCGCACCAACAGGATAAAATCAGAGATTGGGCTGGTTTTATCTACCGGCCTGAGCGAGTAGCAAGAGCTCATCAATAAGCTAACGTGGCAAGGCTGATCCTTGTGATCGGCCCCAAAAATTATATGAAGGGACATTACAAAACCTTCACCAAGCAAGCAACGTGGAGGCCGATTCCAGCAATCGGCCAAAATTATCCTCACCATCCATCCTGCCTGGGTTCAACATGTTATCCAACAGAGCCGATACCATCAATTCTCTTGACAGAATCGGCTCAGGGGGGCACCCAGGTGGATAAAACACGAGGGTATGCAGTAAAAGTAGCTCATCCTTTGGCGATGGGTATTGGAGTGTGGGGGCCGATGCATAAGTCGGCCGTAAAAAATTCGAAATTTTTTTGAGCACAGCCGATGCAGCAGACATCGACTTAAGGATATGAAAGCCGATGCATGGCCATCGACTCAAGAGGAATAACTGGTACGTTCAGAGGGTCAATGGAGCACGAAGAGAGATTTTAATGGAAGAACTCCTCAATGGAGTCGTTTAAGGGCTCGGATCCTCTCTTCAAGAGCAATGCCAAGAGCAGCACTGGACGTGCGAGATCAGGTCAAGGATGGATTGCCTCAGATCCACCGAAGGAAGGGGGCCGATCTAATCAACAAGGCGCCAGGAGTAGACTGAAAAGCTCGGGGGGCAGCTCACCCTGAAGGTTCTCTGCTCTGGGGAGCCGATTTTGTTGGAATCGGCTGGCTCTGCATTGTGGCATGAGGTCAATGGCGACCTGATTGGCTATTCGCTACCTTTCTCGCCTTGACTAAAGCTCGGAGGGCCACTGACTTGGGAGGTGCTCTATTTTTGAGAGCCGATTGGAGTTACCTCGGCTGCCACTGCATCATGATCTTCTCAGGGAAGAACTGGGAAGGAAGAGCCGTCGTCTTGTACGAGGTTTGGACCGTGCTTGGTGCTGCAAGAAAAGGAAGGAGGCTGGTTTCTCAAATTAGCCGATGAACGAGTCATCGAGCTGCGGGACTGCAAAACACCACGGTCAAGAAAAACAATAATAGTCCGATTCGTTGCTATCGGTCTTGATGTGGCAAGCGGGAGGATGGAAATTGGATTAATGAAAGGAGAAATTGAAAGAACAATTCTCATTAATTCAAAGGAGCGGCTTTACAAGAAGAGCCGATGGCTCTCAAAAGAGGGATCTGGTGCCTAGTGCACTGCTACTGCTAGTCCTACTCTACTAGTCGTCGATGTCCTCATCATCGCCGTCGTCGAGGTCGTCGGCGCTGCTCCCGGGAAGCTCCTCGCCGTTGCTGCCCCAGCCGTCGGCCTGGAGCTTCCTCCTCCTCCTCGTCATCATCATCATCCTCGCTATCCGCCCAGCTGCGGAAGCGCTTCGTTGGAGGATACCCGGCGGAGGAGGAGGAATCATCTTCCTCCTCCTCATCTTCTTCTTCCTCGTCGTCATCGTCGCCCTCGCTGTCCGCCCACATGCGGGAGCGCTTCTTCGGCGGAAGCCTGGCGGAGGGGGAGGCCTTGGTCCTCTCCGCTTCTTCTCCTTTCTTCTCCTTGTCAGAGGAGATGGGGTTCGCCTCAGAGCGGGGATCGTCCTCTTCCTTGTTCTTCGGCGACGGTTGGAGAGAGAGGCCTGAAGCGGAGGAGGAAGAGGAAGACATGGCTGCAGGGGAGGAGGGTTTTTTTTTTTGGTTTGGTGAACAGAGCAGAGCAAGGGGATGGAGTGGTGAACTGTTTGGCACAGATAAATAAAGAGAGTGTAGTGGAGATTCAATGCCATGACGGTTCTCGAGGGCGTGATGCCGAAATTGACAATTCATACAGAGAAGCCCAGGAGGCGAGGCGTAATAATGGAAGATTCTGCGGCAGTTCTGCTCTGCCACGACATGACCCGACGAAAGAAGAGCGTAATGATTTTGGAAATGTCATTTCCAAAACCAGGGGGGCATGTGTTATCACCAGAATTTGACCGAGTCAGAGGTGGGCCGTGATCAAGATGGACTCGAAGAATATATATAGAAGAAATATGTGAATCGGCCTTTTATACCAAGTTGGGCTTGTTTGCCCACGTATCTGTAACATATTAGATCGCATCTTAGTTTAGAAGTTAGAATCTTACTCGTGCACGGTTTGGTGCACGCCCACATTAGAAAGTCCATCTGGACTATAAATATGTATCTAGGGTTTATGGAATAAACAACAACCAACGTTCAACCACAAACAAATCTCGGCGCATCGCCAAACTCCTTCGTCTCGAGGGTTTCTACCGGTAAGCACCATGCTGCCTAGATCGCATCTTGCGATCTAGGCAGCGTAATCCTGCCCACGTTGTTCATGCGTTGCTCGTACTGAAGCCTTTTTGATGGCGAGCAACGTAGTTATCTTAGATGTGTTAGGGTTAGCATTGTTCTTCATATTACATGCTTTCGTAGTGCAACCCTTGCATGTCTAGCCGCCCTTACACCTATCTTAGGTGTAGGGGCGGCACCCGCTTGATCATAGTTTAGTAGATCTGATCCGTTACGGTTGCTCCTTGTTTCATCAAGGATTAGTTTAACATCCGCAATAGTTAGGCCTTACAAAGGGTTGGAGGATCCAGCGGCGTGTAGGGTGGCGTTTGCTAGCCCTAGAAAGGATGTTCGGGGATCAACCTCGTGTTGGTTTTTAGGCCCTGTCTAGGATCGGCTTACGGTCACCGTGCACGAGCGCGAGGCCCAATCGTGAGTAGGATGATCCGATTATGCGGTGAAAACCCTAAATCGTCGTAGATCTCATCGGCTTTATCTTGATCAAGCGGGACCACCATATATTCGGACACCTCGTCTGAATCATGGGTGGATCGGCTCTTTGAGCCGATTCACATGATAACACGAGAGCCGATCGAGGCTCGTATTTAATGTTTACGTGTGTGCCCTGCGGAAACTAAGCGAGGCATCATCCACACCTTCACGACCAGGTATAGGTCGGGTGGCACGCCCTTGTGATAAACATCGGACGTGCGACCGAGGAGGCTTTGCGGGCCGTCGCTCTGAGGGACTGGGGCCAGCCGCAGCCCTAGTTGTTCCCGGCTCTACCGTGTTGCCCGTCTCTGCCCGCCAGGGGGTTTCTGACGTCAACAAATCCTCAAACTACATTTCAAAGTGAATAAAAGAGTTTGAAAAATGATTTAAACAGAAGGAGAAGAAGAGCTCCTCCTTAGTTTTTGGGCCAGCAGCCCAACTCTCTTCCCTCTTCCCTCTCTCCCGCAGCCCAGCAGGTTGGCCCAAGCAGCTCAACCCATCCCAGCCGAACCCTAGGGGGTTTTCTGCAAAACAGCCGTCTTCCCCGCAGACCGAAGCTGCTCGGTGGCGCGGCACCGACCGCCCGATTCGCCGCCGCGCGGAGATGCTCGCCGCCGCCCCCGGCGGCCCATACATAGCTTCGCCGCTACTCCCAGGAACCTTAACCCCTGTTTTCCCCTTTCCCGCATGCTAACCACGAGGGGAAAACCCTAACCTACTGTCGGCCGCCCCCATCGATTCGCCGCCGGCGAGCCTCCTTCGGTGCTGCCGACACCTCCATCTCGCTCGCGGTGAGCTGCTGCATCCCCTCGTGCCCTCTCCTTGCCCCCTAACCCCCTCTAGCGCCGCCGCCACGGGCTACTGCCCCCGGCTGCCACCGCACCTCGCCGGTGGCCACGCTCCGGCGACCAATAGCGGGCGGCGCCGCTACCAATCGGTCGCCCGCGTCACGCCGCGTCGATTGCCCCCTCGCGCGCGCCCTCTCGTGGCCCATAGTGTTGAGCCCGAGCTCAACCTGTGGGCAATGGCCGCGCTGATGTCAGCATGACGTTAGCGTGACGCCATATATGCTTATCTATTTTCTGTAAATTGTTTTTCTATTTCTGTAATTCTTTTCTTTAATTAGAAAATGCTATGACATGTGGGCCCTATTGTCAAATATTTATTAATTTCACATTTTTTTAGGAAATGGTTAAAACTATGACATGTGGGTCCAGGTCTGTCAGACTTTTAATATTTTTATAGAATTTTTAGAAAATGATTTAAAATGAATAAAACTTGTAAAATTCATAACTTATTCATTTTAAATCAGAAAAATATGTTTAATATATCAAAATTTTCAGAAAAATGAGATCTAGAATTTGGTTACAAAATCATGCATTGTTAAACAACTTTAAACCCTAGTTGTTTTAGAAGAACTTAATAAACCCCTCTGAGGCTCCGGAGCTACTAACCCTAGTCCCGTCGAACCCTAATTAAGATGATGATCATGTCTTAGGGTTAGTTTCATTACCTAATTATCTTGTCATGTCATCATTCTTGTATGTGAATTGCATCGATGCCATGTGTTGATTGTTCCTTTACCTTTTCAGTGTTTGCTTCTTCGCGATCGATAGAGCAAGTGCCGAGATGATGAAGATCGACAACGACGTAATTCAATACTTGTCACCGACGAACAAGTCAAGCATGGGATCTCCAAAGATCCACATTGGTTTGTCAGGGACAAAGGCAAGCCCTAACCTGGTTCATATATGGTTTCGAAATGCTTTTACTTTTGGTTCCTACATATTGCATACGATTCCAATATGTTTTATCGACAGATATAGTTATCCTATGTGTTGTATTTACCATCCTTGTAGCCTAAATACTCTGATACATTGCTCCCAGCAAGACTAGGTTTGAGCTATGTGTGCATCGCTAAAGCCGTTATATCGAATATGCTTAGCCATGCTTAGTTGATGAATTCTGATCCATCCGGTTGATGAATCAGAGCTGCGAATGAACCTAGTTTGACAGGATGGCGTGGTAAGATCAGTGATGATAATTAAACATGCTTAAAGGCTTGGATGGGCCGCCACATGGGGAGGTGGTGATTTGACTCGTTCTCTCCGATACTAGGACCTGAGGTTCTCGCCTTCAAACCAAGACTGAGCGTACAGCCAAACAGGGCCCATAGGAACCCCTTGGCCCGAACTTGCCTAGCTTACCCATGAGTCCCCGACATAAACCCCTCTAATGCAACTTAAAGTATTGGAAATGGTTCCTGTCATTCCGTCTCTCCCAACCCTCGTCATTACATCAGAGTGAAGTCCTATGAACCCATATAGGTGAAGTAATATGTAGTCGACATTCGCATAGAACCATCATCGAACCACATAAAATATAAAAATTTGACCAAATACTGAGTGCATATTATATGGAAATCATAGCCAATTTTATCCTATGCCCTCAGGAACATGGAGATCTAGTCACAAGTGACAAGCATGGTATGTATCAGAGGCATATGGATTACAACACAATCTTAAATTATAATCTTTCCACGAAATAAAGACAAGTTACCAATCACAATCATGAAAATAACATTTAAACGATATTCGGGGTTCAATCAATCACAAACTATGAGGGGGATGAAGTGATTATCGGAGATGGAGATGGTGATGGTGCTGGTGGAAATGTTGATGGAGATTAGTGGCGGAGCGTGACTAAAGGCAAAGTGGGGGGGGGGGGGGGGCAAAATTAAACCTTTCGAAAAAAATTAAGCTATGCACCCAAAAATTGCTGCAATTTTTATTTTTCTCTTTGCCATTGCTTTTTTACCTTGCTTTCTTTGATTTTTTATCTTGCCTTAGCAATGAAGATAAACACTCATAGATCAACTAGTTAAAAGAAGAGAATTTATTGACAACAAGATAGACATGAAGTTCTACTTTTGTCAAACACTTTCACCATCTTTAAATGGCGTCAGTTAACGGTCTTACCCCTAGTAACCAGTATAAACCTTATTCATGGAACTTTCAATCATGTCATATGCTCTACTCAACCATTGTCTTTCACTTTCCATGGCTAACCGAATCCTCGGGTGCATACCTTTTCATTCACTTTTCTATTGCGCATATGTATTGAAATATCTATGACCCTCAGTTTACCCGTTCATTACTAAGTAGTACAATTGTATCTCATGTCCCATTGTCACCATCTCTTCCTAACTATGTGTTCTACAAAACCACATCTCCACCTCTAATTCAAGGTATTTTTTTTGTTTGTTTATAAACATCACTTGCATGGATCTTTCCTTTGTTGCAAGTTTTGCTGGTTTGAGAAGTTATATGTTTGTCCAACATAGTCAAGTTAATCTAATTTAAGGCAAGATGTAATTGAAACTTCTAGATATGAGGCGCATATCTGCATGAATGTTACCCATAAATCATCAAACAAAATAATCATGGATGACACCATACTTTATATTTCATTCCAAAAACCACTTGACCAAAGATAAATTATAATGCTCTAAGAGTTTTCCAAGCTAAGAGAAAATCGATACCCACTCGATAGGAGCAAAAACAACCTAAGGATCGCGACTAAAAGCAATATGATAACTAAGTAGGATTTATTTTAGTAGACAAACGAGAAGTTATCGTGTTAAGTCTCCAAAGAACCAGCGCACCAGAGCAGCAACCATCGCAAATGAAGACATCCTTGGATTTGCAGAGCTAGACATGAAACCGCACCGACGAACACAAATACAATCTTACAAGATTTGTCAGGACGCGTAACTTCACACCCCCTCCTCCGGAGGCAAGGAAACTTCAGGGCGATGCGAGACCTTATGCTGATAAAATGGTGTGGGTTGGATTCTGCATCGGGAGCTAGTTAGCGAGCGAGCGACAAGAAACGATAGCTTAAGGCCTGCTACCTCCGTTCCAAAACAAATAATGTGGCTTTGTCTAGGTACGAACATATCTAGACGCATTTTAATGTGTAGATACATTCGTACATTCGTACCTAGATAAAGTTTAGATACTTATTTTCGAACGGATGTAATAGAACATACTGTTGCATTGTCCGTACCGTCACAAAATAAGACTATTTTGGTGCAAAACGAGTTCATTATTATCGACACTATAGGTAAAGCAAAGGGCACAAATACATGAGCTTTTTATATTCCTCGCGCTACAACTGAAGTTGCAATATAACAGAAGAAGTAATAACTTTTGCTAGAGAGAACGTAGTGAGACGCAGCGCTGTTAAAATGGACTCCTGATTGCAATATATCAGACATTTTAGAAAGCTAGTTTAGTCTTCTAAAAGTTTTAAATTTCGGAACAGAGGTAGTTGTAGATAGAGAAAAGCTCACTTGCGCAGCTTGTACCATGGTTTCAGCCTTGTATGAGTGAAATTGCAGTGTTGCTTAGTGCATGCTTTCTCCAAGATCTTCACGAAGCTGCTGGCCTCTCGTCTGGCTCCTCTCCTACCTAGGCTGGTCTCCCATGCTCAGAGTGCTTTTATAGCCAGCCGCAGCATACACGAGAATTTCAAACTCGTCCGTAATACCGCCAGGCTCCTTCACAGGAAGAAACTGGCAGCTGCTTTGCTCAAGTTAGATATCTCTAAAGCGTTTGATTCTCTTTCCTGGGAATTCTTGCTTGAGGTTCTACGCTGTAGAGGTTTTGGCACACGGTGGAGGTATTGGATTTGTTACCTTCTCTCTACCGCAACCACATCGATCTGCATCAACGGTGAGCGAAGCTCCTCATTCTGCCTAGCACGGGGAGTCCGTCGAGGGGACCCCTTGTCTCCGGCGTTGTTCATCTTGGCCATGGATGCGCTCCAGGCGATGCTACACCGGGCTGTCGAGCATGATCTGCTGTCCGGACTGAATTTGCACCGCCAGGTTCCGAGGGCTTCAATTTATGCAGTACGACGCGGTGATTTTCTTCCGTCCTAGCATTCCTGATTGCGAAGTGGTGCACTCCATCCTTCAACTGTTTGGGAACGCCTCAGGTCTGCAGATCAATCTAAATAAAAGCACGGTCACTTGCATCCGCTGTGGTGATGAGGAGGCCCTGGCTGTGTCTAGCTTCTTCCAATGTCAATTGTGCCACTTCCCAATCCGTTACACGGGACTTCCGCTCACCACGGGCGCCTAAGACAAGCGGACATTTGGCCTCTCATCGACAAATTCTCCGACAAACTACCAGGGTGGATTCCCAAGATGCTCAACCCAGGCGGCCGGCTGGTTCTAACTCGTTCTGTCCTCATGGCCCTGCCGCTACACTTCCTTGCGGTGCTACAGCTCCCGGCGTGGGCCTTCAAGATCATACACCGGCGATGTCGTGGCTTCGTCTGGCGGGGCGAACAAGACATCAGTGGTGGACACTGCCTCCTGCCATGGTCAAAGGTTTGCATGCCAACCCGTTACGGCGGCTTGGGAATTCTAAACCTACGCTTCTTTGGATGCGCCTTGCGTTGCCGATGGCCCTGGCTGAGATGGGATGCCACGCCCAAACCGTGGTGCTTTATCCCTTTGCCTGATGACGCAGACGCCACAGCACTACTGAAATCTGCAACATTTGTCCGCCTCGGTGATGGCCAGCGTGCTCGCTTCTGGACAGATAAATGGCTGCCAGATCGTCGTTCCGTCTCCGATGCCTTTCCTATCCTGGCCTCTTACGTCCGAGACTCGAAGCTATCTGTGGCACAAGCTTTGCAAGGAAATAGATGGGTGAGAGATGTCAAAGGCGGAGTTTCTACAACAGCTCTCTCTCAGTACCTCCATCTATGGGACCTCCTGGGATCAATCCATCTTAATCAGGATGATCAAGACACCTTAATTTGGCGCCACACAGAGGACGGTTCCTTCTCTACCAGCAGTGCATATAATCTCTTCTTTGCAGCCAATATACAATTCCCGTGTGCTGGAGCAATCGGAAGTCGAAGGCGCCGGCAAGTTGCAAGTTTTTCATGTGGTTGGTAGTACACCAACGATGCCTGACAGCAGACAACTTTCAGAGAAGGGGCTGGCCTAATAATGATCGTTGCGTCTGTGTACACAAGCTCCCGAAACCTGCATTCACCTCTTTCTGCATTGTTGTTTTAGTCAAAAAGTTTGGCAGCACATCAGAAACTGGACAACTGCTGACTTCCCAATTCCAGGCCCCGCCTTTGCCAGCACGGATGAATGGTGGCTGCAAGTAAGGAAAAGAGTCCCTAAAAACCTTAGGCGGGATTTCGACACGGTGGTAATCTTGGTGCACTGGAAGCTCTGGAAAGAGAGGAACTCTAGAATCTTTGAAAACCAGCGGCACAGTGACGAGGCAGTTTTTGAAGGCATTAGAGAGGACATCTCCTTATGGCGCTCGGCTGGAAGGGTGGTAGCAATCTGAGGCTGCACCGGCTGTAGATGGTGGCGTCTCCGGACTACAATGTTGTACCTCTGTTGTATTCAGTAGCTATTGCCTACTCTGTTAGCAGCCCAGGTTTGTCTGGTTGCCTTTTTGCTGTTTTGCTCTACCTCGGAGCTGCCAGCAGCTTGCTGTAAAACTCTCTTTTCTTCTTAATAAAGATCGGCCTGAGGCCTTTCGAAATTGCAGTGTTGCTGTCAATTTGTTAAACAAATGTTGTATGAAGACAAGCACAAGCGTGCCATCGATCTGTCTGTGTGAGGATGATTTGGCATCCATCAATTAATCCTGGATCGAAATAATTACCGTGGTTGGTAGCGATAAAATATGTTCCAGTTAAAATATATACTACTCCCTCTGCTTTAAAATGAGAGGCGTTTTGACAGTTCAATTTAAACTACTAAAATGTCTGATATTTAGAAATATAGGTGATTTTTAAAAAAAAAACAAAGGCAAAAGCTTTGTCTATTTCATTGATTAAGAGAGGTTTAAGCTTACAAGCCTAGCCAAGATGCTAGGGAAACAAAAGCCTACTCCCACGGTACAATTGCGCTCAAACGCTTAGCCCCGCGGATCTCCAAAGGGTGGCATTCCGCTTAATAGCCTCTAAGACAATGTAGGGCATAGATGCAAAGTTTCTAAAAAAAACCTGATCGTTACGCTCGTTTCAAATCTCTCAAGCGGCGAGCATGAGTAGAGATGAGAGACCCTTGCAACGATGGCACCGACCCCCGAGATTGAGCACCGCCACTCCTTCACCGTGTTGAAATTGCTCCATTAGGAGATGTCAAGATCCACCAAGCCAATCCATTCCTTGATGCCCCTCCAAGTTTGGATGGAGTATCTACACTTAAACATGATGTGCGCTGCGGACTTCGGCTCCCTTTTGCGAAGTTGGCAAAGGCCACAATTTGGCCAACCTCGTCGGTCAAGCCTATCCGCCGAACAAAAAACTTGCACTTTGGGCAATTATCCGAATAGCCGGCATCATGTACGAGTTTGTGGGAAGATCAAATTGCGCCAAATAGGCTGAGGCGGAGTATTTCCGATCATTTGTATGCTTCCAACTTATAGTATCCCCAGTGCACTCGCTGAGTTGTATCTCTTGGATCTTGCACCAAAGCGCATAGAGCCCGGAGATGTGAAGTGCCGAAATGCCCCCTTCAAAAGAAACATAGAGGGAGTAGTGTTTCTAAGAAGGAATTTGGTAAACTTTTGCTGCTTTTGGCATTACAGAATAGCCGGGCGTACAATATTTTAGAACACAAATGAAATTGCTGGATAACGAATCGACAGGTTGGCACTTGCCACTTGGCGAAGCCCAGATTTGACGGGCAGCAGCGTGCGAGGCAGCATGTTTCTCGTTCCAGATGACGCACGAGTGTCTCAGGCTAGGATCACGAGAACATATCCATCTCAGGATTTCAGCACCACTGCATTACTACCCAGCCGAGTATTTGGAGGCATATAAATGTCAGTTAGCAGTACTTTAGCCGTCTATCTTTCCCCGGTTTAACCGTTGTAGTACCACACTTCAACTGAACCTGAAGGAATTATTTTTGAGGTTTTTGGGAAAAACAGTATTAATCTGGTATTTGTATATGATACGAAATGAAATGATAACTGACAAACTGAAATTATTGTGACGCCCCGGTCGTTGTGTTGTACCACAAAATGATATATTCAGGTTACAGAAGGCATTCAGGATTTGAAAAATCCTATGTCCTCAAAGAACGCGTGCAGGATCTTGACACGAGGCACACAGTAGCTGCCATGTTGACAACTGACAAGCTGACAACACAACATCGACAGCGATATAGGAGTGCATTATAAGGTTCTTGTTTCGGATAGAGAAAACAGACATGCAAACATCATATTTATTGTTTACAGCAACGCAGTAGCAGCAACGTCAACATTTGAAGTAATGTTCCTGATATATCCTGACAGGAACCTCCAACAGGAGTAACTCTGGACGCGCCGTCGAATACCACCACATAGACTTCCAATACAGACTTGCAATACAGGACCTAGAACTCACACTTGACCACCTATTATGTTACCTTTCCCCTTTATTTTAACTTACAGGGGAGATTAATTACTTAATACGAAGAGAGCATGAGGACAGTTCACACAATCACACCGTAGTCTTCAGACAGGAAAACAGGGGCAGAAGATAGAGACTTGCGACATGTAGCGAGTCATACCAAAGTGGAGGGCAGGCGATGAATTTTGAGGGCACTAGAGCCAGTTGCCGCGACCAGGGATACTTGCTTCCAAGCCATTCACAGGTCTGCGGCTGCGAGATGCAGAAGTGCTAGCCTCCGCATCGTTGGTGGATTCGTCGCCAAAGCTCATGCCATTAGCAAACATGGACATAATGCTTCTGCCACCGTGTACCCGACGCTCAGGAGCCGGGACCGGCACACGAGAAGGAGCCTCCACTGGACGCACGAAGATGTTTTGCCTGCTTGTTTCAGTATGTGGAAGGCAATCTCCATGGACAAGGGCACCCAGTGTTTGCCCCCCATGAATGCGATCGTCATCCAGCAGTGGGTTATGATGGACACACATACCCATTTTTCCTCGCGCAAGGCGATCGCAAGGAGGGCCTCCAAGGTCAGATCCCCATGAACAGCGTTTGCCTCCTCCGTGCGCCTTACAAAAATCAGTGCTTCCCTGTGCACTTTTATCACAGCCAGCAGATTTGCATCTCTTGCCCCCGCCATGACCAACACAGCGATCGGTACGGCCTCTTGCGCTCTTGGTGCATCCTTCTACTACACACCTCTTTCCACCTCCGTGTGCGACACAGAAGAGGGTGCCGCCATGAACACTTTTTGTGCAACCTTGAGTTGCACAGCGTTTACCTCCACCATGACCTTTGCAGAATGGTGTGCTTCCTTCTGCACCCTTGGTACAACTAGGGTGCGTGCATCTTTTGCCACCACCGTGAGCTTTACAGAAATCAGTGCTGCCCTGTGCCCCCTTGCCGCAACCAGCTTGCAGACAGCGACGACCACCTCCGTGAGCAATGCATAGGCCTGAACGCCCTTCTGCGCTCTTTGTGCAGTTGTCCTGTTGGCACCTTTTTCCTCCACCATGTTTAATACAGCGACCAGATTTGCCTCTGGCTGCTCTTCTGCATCCTTCATTGATACAACGCCGACCACCGCCATGGGCGATGCAGAAATCAGTACGGCCTTCTGCGCTTTTGGTGCACCCAAGATGGTCGCAGCGCCTACCCCCTCCATGAGCTTTGCAGAAGATGGTCTTGCCCTCAGCCCCTTTGCTGCAGCCATCTTTATGGCACCTTCTACCTCCACCATGAGCAATGCATCGCCCTGACGAACCTCTTGCTCCTTTTACACATCCCAGATATGAACAAACTTTTGTGCTAATGCTGCGGTGTGGCAGACTGACAAACCCCGAAGTATAGGATGCTGGACTTTCTTGTGGTTGGAGAAATGTTGGCAGACCTTGAGTTTGGTTAGAGCTAGCTGGGAAAATTTGTCCAGGAGAAAATCCAGCCATCTGTGCAGAACGAAGATAAGAACGGACCTGGCCACCATCTGGTCGGTGTAGAGATGTAGATCCTTCATCAACTGTTTGGACAAAGTCCATAATGCATGGCTGAAGATATGTATTATTCTGTATAGTTGCTGCACTTAGATCTGCCCCAGTAATAGAAGATTGACATGGCCCAACAGACAAAGATAGCTCAAGATCAAGCCCAGATTTCCCCATAGTCCTTGTAAAATCACAAGCCTGCTTATCGAGCGTGGAAGTACCTTCATTGCCCAGAGTAAAATAACTTGAACCCAAATCAACAGAAGAATCATCACCACTGCCCTTAGCAGAAGAAATGGTGGAACTAGTACGCATGCTTTGCTTGCTAGAATCGGAGCTTGATGAATTTCCGAGAACGAGCGACAAGCCATCGAATTTTCTCTTGGTCCCTCTTGGCAGATCGTACGAACTGCCCTGAGCTAGCACATGAACCTGACTAGAACTAGCAGTTGGATGGCTGGCTGAACAAATGACAGGGAACTCATTCACATAGGCATTTGGATTGGAGAAGCTTATGTTAAACGCTGATGGCCCAAGTCTGGGGTCCATTGTTCTCAGTGGCAGTGACTATCTCCGGTGCCCAAGCCCAGCCAACCTCTATGGAAAGGACCAGCTTAAATAATGGTTAACAAAACTATCAAGTTAGAAATATAGCTCTAGTACTCCATTTTGTCTTCGCAGCCTCCGCTCACAAACCCTGAAGTGTCCCTACGATCCATTTTCCAGCGCTCTAAGTAGGGAACTGCTATTTATTCACAGAACACTGATGATGCTACAGGCCAGAATACCAAGCCAGGTCTTTCATCTGATCAAGTGAGATATGTTCTGCAGACAGTAAAATGAGTTAAATAATGCACAAATTCCACAATACAAAACAAATTAACATAGTAACAAATCAAAGGAAAAGGGCTTCTTTAGGTATTCAATTCCACATAGTACTACTATCTGGAGTATAATGCCAACTCTTGCTATATGCTATGGAATATAATGTCGACTCTCACTATATTCAAACCTAGAATGGTTAACATGACAACAAGATAATATGACTTAGATTGCTCTGAAATTTGGTATAACATTGAGGGAATGAAAATACAACCCCTTATTGTCGTAGCAAGCCTATTGGCAAAATAGAGAGATTCTGATCGAGTCGAAAGATCTTAACCACCTATAAAAGGTACGAGTTGCGGAAACTAAATGACCATAACCACCTATAGTCACATCTGATGGCTCATAAATTAAGTTAGACCCTTAAAAATTACCTCATAATTTAAAAAATTAGGAGTTTTAAAGGAGAGTAATATTCACATATAAGAGTTAATTCATTATCTGCTCTATTCTCACAGTACCAAGCTTTCTTGGACTCCTACAAAGGCCCAACGCCAATGACCAAAAGAGATGATTCACTTCACTCTATATTGAATACTACCTATATCATCCAATATATATTTGTAACGTGCATTTGACGTGTAGATTTGGTATATCTAAAAATGAAAGTCTATCTACCAAAGTGAGATTGTACTACATGAGACAGTTAAAAAATATAATAATGAAATAGCAAGGGAACTTAACAGTTAATACCCTAATATAACTATCATATCATTTTAATAGGGGAAGTTGGAGCTTCTGGGCATTACCTGGGAGAATGAAATAGCAAGGACGTATTTGAAGCAGACAATCGGAAATTCCAGCAACTGTGTCTGCAAATTGAAAAATACAAGCCAACGCAACAATCAATATAGAATCTCTACAAATGTATCGTTCCCCCGCAGAAAATTAGGTAAAGTAGCTAAGAATTTAACAACAACTTCCAAAGATGAACATAACATTCCTATGGTGAAAGAAAGATGGCATATCTCTAGCTTTGAAAACGCAGGGATTCACCAACTGACATAGTTATGTACAATTTTTTTTAGCATGAATACCAAAGCTTAGAACTTTACAGTAGGATGACGAATATTAGCATAAGTACCCTAATCCTTGGGAAACGGGGGAGAATCGGTATATGTCTACCAGAAAAGGGACCATAGCCGACATCTTTATATTTTAGGCACCCGCGAATCGCATATGAGAAGAATATTCAAAAAAAAAACTGAAACTGGGTTTCAATCTTTAGCCAGATAAACCACAAAAGAAAATAAAGATATCTAAAGCACTGACTACTAAAAGCAGACATCTAATGATGCTATCACTTTGCAAGCTAGGATTGTGGATGAAAGAAAGATCCAATAAATGAACTTACAAACGTATCAGCTTTATACATAATTAACTACTAACAAAATGCCTAACATGTTCGTTAGCACGGCGAAAAGTATGACTCGTCTAAATATAGGAACAGTATATTACACCCAATCTTCTCCTTGCTAATGTAGAAATGCATGAACATTGCTATTTAGCTACTGCTGCGAATCATTCAGCTCTAAAACTACTTGAAGCGCTGGATAGCCACATCCAGAAAGTTTTGGATTTTATCTTTGCAAATAAGTTATTCTTACATAATACCATTTTCCACTATAGGTTTGTGCCGTCAACATGGTACTGAAGTTCTTACAGACACAGCACAGTAAATGAATCCTAGACCAAATCCAGCTTTTATACAAAGTACTGTAGCTCAGAGGTCGCCAAGGGGATATGAATTCACTAGAATAACAAACCGAACAACTACTCCAAACATAAGAACGCGAAATTAGAAGGGGCATAATTTACACTCCGGTAGGGGCTAGGCTCACAAGGTAGCCCAGAATTCTCCCCGTTGGCAGCTAATCAGTACAGCAGCAGAAACACAATGAATTCACAAAACAAAACAACATCAAGCAAGCCTCACATCAGAAACGATCGGAACTGTACAATCCTAGGTAGGTGCATATCAACATCAAGGACACGGGTATCTAGCTTTAAATGAACCTCGTAATTGGCCCAAGAACTAACAGATTCAGAGCAACACGGCTACGAAATTCGAACGCTCCTGCACTATTGCCTGAAACCTAAAGCACAGCCTAATGAAGAGCATGCGAGACGAACCTCGTCGTATCTCTCCTGAAAACGAGAAGCAGGGCTGGAAGAGCTTTTCCTTGAAGCACCCCCGCACGTATAAATACTAGTACTAGGAGGAGGAGGAGGAGGCGCACGCGCGCGCGCCGCCCGGAAATTGGGCAAGAAAGTAAAAGAAATTGCGTGGAAAGAACGAGGAATGAACCGCCCCCACCGTAAAAACGACGGCGAGGGGAGGCGTTTACCTCGCGGGGAGGAGGGACCGAGGCCGGGGCGACGGCGGCGGAGGCCGGGGTCCTTTTCCTCTCCGCCTCGGCGACGGTGGAGGGAAAGCGAGTGGCGGCGATGCGATCTCGGGATGGGGAGAGGCGGAGCAGAGACGACGAGAAAGGAGGGGGAGGAGGAGCTTGGAGATTAACGGCGGACGAAAAGCGACTTTCCTTTTTTCTGTTTTTTCGTTCGTCGGAGTGCGTGGTGATACTGTGGCAGAGAGACTGGTGGCAGAGTATCTTTCCTCCAAACATTTGCATGTAGGCCATCGTGGTTGTTTCGAATTGTTTTCATGTCACCGTCGAATCTCCATCTTCACAAAAGATTTTGGGGTATCTTTGGTTCTTTTATACGAATTCTGGAGTATTTGCAACTGTTGCGAATCCTTCCTACATCTGAATGTTTGATTTATAGCTTTTAATCTTGTAGGAATTTCCACAAAATAGCACCCTAAGCCTTTGAATTTACTCTTTGCCCAGGCTTCAAAATGTTCTTGGGTGATATGATGTGTATTTTACACAACATATTATAATATAGTTTTAACCAACTCAAACATGTTGCATAGTCTTTTTTTCCCCAGGGATACAATCAAATTAACTTTTTGTGCAGATATATTTTGTATGATTCAAACATGTGGTGATATTCCAATCATGTGTTTTTTTTGAATCAAGTGAATCGATAAAAACTCTAATACTCCCTTTAAGACTTATGTGATCTCTGGGGACTTAGAATATAGAACTGATGCTTCTGCTCGCTACTTTTTTTTCCTTTCTAAAAAGACTACTCACTAGTATTTATTGTATTGCATACTTGAAAAGACTAAGTCTTAGGGTGTAGGCAACACAGAGATCACACATAATAAGCTTAATATCATGTATGCACCACAATTAGTATACTTAGCTTTAATATATTTTTCCGTAATACATAATCCATAAATTGAGCTTGCTACACGAATTTTCTTATTATTTCATGAATCACATTTTTCGGTAAAGGGAATATATTAATATCAAAACGATACCAATTACACCCAGCCTCTGCAACAACGCACCACCCTAATGGCACTACGGATGCACACAACCAAAAAAAGAAAAGAAAACTAAGAAACAAAAGTCCCGCTACAGTATCTCGGGCCTAACAACAGCAATACATCCACCGCCAAGACAACACCTGAAATACAGAATCTCCAAAAACGACGCCTCCAAGAAGGGAACAGTGCGCTAACACCATCGTCGCCCGATCAACGATCTTAGGTTTTCACCCCGAAGATAGTCCCCGCTCTCAAAACAATGCCTCCAACAAGGTCATTGCCGGGCACAACCGATTAAGGCCGGACCTTGGGTTTTCACCCCGAAAGGTAGGACTCGAACTTCACCTGTGTTGTCGCCCCCACTTTCATACCGGCTGCTGTGAAGTCCGGAACACCAAGCAAGTCCCTCAACAACGCGGAGACTTGAACCTCCCTTAGCTAGTCCTCCCCTCCGGCCTTCATGAACTTCTCTTCTTCCGACTTTCATCATGGATCCATAGTCACTTGATGTCAACACAGAAAAAGAGCTTCGCGCCGCTCCCTCTAGAACCAATCGGTCGGAATAAAAGCATGGGTGCGCACGACCGAATACCACCGATCCAGCAAACTCCAGGCAAAAAGCACCGTTACATTCGCCGGCGGAGCCTTCCGAACTCAACACTCCGGCTAGATCACGAGTCCAGGCCTCCGGTAGGTCTTCCTCTTCACGCAAGAGAGACCCTAGGACCACCGCCTTTATTCAGGTCGGACCCCCACGTCGGCGACCATCCCGGGCTGGCCACTCCAATCCTCCACCGGTGACTCCGTCGCCGGCTTCCAAGCATCTCCATCTCGCCGCCGGAACGCGGTGATAGATCGATAGATCCACCACCACCAACCGCAGGCCAACCCTCTCCGACGAAGAAGAGGGCCACCTCCACCGTCTTACCCAAGGCCGCCGCCCCGGCGACCTCGTGTCGCGGGTGAAGCCCAAGATCGCCTCCACTCACCGGCGAGAGGCGGGGGGAAATTGACGCAGGCCATGAGCCCGGCCGCCGCCCACCACCAGCCCCTGTCGGAGTGCTGCGGAGAGCCGACGGGAGGAGGGAGGCCGCAGCGCTGGCCGCCGCCGCCCATCCCAACCGCACCGGCCGAGGGAGAGCCGACGGGAGAAGGGGGCGCAACGCAGACCGCCGCCGCCCAACCCATCCGCGCGCCCGCCATGCGTCGAGGAAGGGGATCCGGCCGCCGTCCACCAGGCGTCGACGAGGAAGGGCCCCCGCCGCCGCCACGCCCCGAGGGTCTTTGCCCCAGCGGCGCTAAAGGCCGCGGCGGCGTTTAGGGCTGGGGAGTTACGGGAGGCTGGGGCGTTTCCAACAGAGATTCGTCCTCATGAATCACATATAATAGTTTATTTTTATTGTTCTCTCTAAAGTACGGTCATGCACATTTTATTAGTTGGATTCATTTTTTTTTTGGACCATGTCTTAGTTGGCAGCATTGAAGTACAAGCAATATATCAAATTATGTACCTTCAGATGGTACCAAAAGCTACTTAAAACAATGCACTGAACGGACATAACAGCATGAAGGAACAAGGAGAAGAAACAGTGTCCCATAAACAAAACTATAATTGCAAGAACAAGGGAACAAACTCCAAGGGTATTGGATGCTTCTAATGTGCTCTACTTGCTAATTAATAAATATTGATAAGAGCAAAGCACAAATTTGGCTGGGATCTACGTTTGCAAAAGAATGCTTCCTTGTTGTGCTATAAGACTTAGGATGCGGGATGGATGTCATATAATGTCTGAACCATAGTTGGAACTTGTTCATCCTAAATGTGGCCCTTAGCCAAACTCTAAACCACATCTGGCCCTTTGAAAAACTTTTGAACTTTTATGCCTCTTGTAGTCACGCCACTTTACTGACTTGGGTCTGTGGTTGGGGGGGTGGCTAGACGAAGAAGTCCCATAGTTTGTATAATATATTATCTATAAATTAAGCGTATTGCATGAATTTTGTTATTACATGTAATAATTCTTACGTGTACTAAGCACACACAGTGACACACTCATGTATGCATTAGAACAATGAAGTAGAAGCAATATTGAAAATGGATGTACCTTCACATGGTACCAAAACCTATTTTTTATTGAAAACAATGCGCTCACCGGACATAGTAGCACGAAAGAACAAGGAGAAGAAACAACACCTATAAATAAAGTAAACTGAAATAGCAAGAAGCGGATGGGATTCAAACAAGCAACAGAGGTTTTGGATGATTCTAACGCAGGACTCTGCTTGCTTTATTAAAACAGAGATAGGAACAAAGCATGGAGGTTGCTCGGATCGTCGTATACAAAAGAGTGATTTGTTCCTCTTCGCAAGAGAAAGAGCGAGTGAAAACTGAAAAAGGAGGAGGAGGTGCAAAACACCAAATAGGACGTTTGGAGAGGGCCTGGGTGCTCAACGTACGAAACAAAACGAAGCCGCCCGGAAGAATCCCGCAGCCTACGCACGCTACGCTCGGCGGCGCATCTTTGCTTTCCCGCACGGCCCCACCCCCTGTTCCGATGCGCGGGGCCCCACGCGTCAGCGACGCCCATGGCGCGCGGCGGGCCCCGCTACGCGTCGCTGCCGGGCGGCTCGTCATGCGTGACGCGACGCCGCACCCAGGAGGCAATACTAGATCCGTGCCTAGCCTAGCCTAGCCTGCGGCGGCACCCTGGCTGGGGCCGAGCGACTGGTGGTCGGCGCGGGGGATGACGTGCCACCGCCTGCCGCCGTTGGTCGTGCTCGCCCACGTCACGGAAGGACGTCTCCTCTCGCTGCCTCGTGTCGCCCTGCTGAGTCACGCCCCCGCCAAGTTGCGCACAGTTCGTCTCCTTTTTTTACGTGCCAACAACTTGCGTTGGTCCAGCTCGTTTCAACCTTTTTTAACTGAGATGGCCAACGAAGCCAAGTTGGTCTTGACAACAAGCAAAATGTTTACTACTCGCAACTGCGTCTGCTGTAGCATTGCCAAGCATGTTAGGGCATCTCCAACAGGGCAACGGAACCGTTTGCGTTCGTCTGGGCCAAAAATGCGTCTAGTATCACCTCCAGCGGAACGACGCAAAGTGATGGGGTCGTCCGCAACGACGTAAACCCGGCGCATATTTACGCCTGAAATGCGTTGCGGCGGACGCTGCGCGGACGCACCAAGTGACCGCTTGCATCTCCACCGGGCCCGCTGCGGCAGCGAGCCTTTATCGAGGGTATCGCTTCCGCGGTCAGCGCTTCCGCGTCTGCGCCGCAGCCTTCGCCATCAATCTCGCGGTTGCCTCTTCTGCGCGCGCACTGGCGGGCGCCCGTCTTCAATAGCATCTTTTCCCGCGCGCGGCCTTAAAAGTCCACTGGCATCGTTCCTCCATCGCCCACACCTCCACTCCCACCGCCGCCGCAACACCATGGGGAAGAAGAAAAACGACTTCGAGGCGTCCGGCAAAGGCACCAATAAGGAGGAGCGGCCGAACAGGGTGTCGCTGCCCGTAAGCGTGGGGAGGCTGATGCACCGAAAACTGGACGCCGTGCGAGGCCTAGGGGGACGTGCACATGCCTGGCGGTTGGCGGCTCAGCTACCGCCGGGTGCCCGTCCCTCCCGTGCCTACGCGCGAGCCTGATAGGAGCGCCGAGATCCGGCGAAGGAGACGGTACCTACCGCCGGACCTCCGCGTCGATTCCGCCTACGACATGGACTCCGACAGCTGGCGCACATATCTCGTGTCCGAGACGAATCCGAGGAGGAGGGCGGGCTTCATGGGCGACAGGGACTTTCCCTTCGACCGTCCACTGGCGCCTCATCGTCGAAGACAGCAGGCGCTGACGCCTGCGCAGGACGACGACGATGACGACTACAACGAGGCGCTGGCGTACCACAACGAGGAGGCCAAGGACGACAGCGACGACTACGTCGCGTGCATTTTCCAGGAATGGCATCCGGCCATGGCGGAGGGCCGGACGACGAGATCGCGAGGCTCGGCGTCCTCGTCTCGGAGAACGACCGACCTGTGCAGCCTTCGCTGCCCCGGTACGCCACCGACATCATGCCACCGGGCCGGTCGGAGGAAGAAGCCCTACGACTGGCGCTACAGGACTCGGCCACGCCACAACTGCCGCCGTACAACCCGTGGGGGCCCCCACCTCACGCCTGGGCTCCTCCACCTCCGCCACAGGCCTGGGAGCCTCCACATCCCTCCGCCACAGGCCTAGGCTCCTCCACCTCCAGCACCGTCGGCGCGCCCAGCGCACGTTCCGCCGGTTCCCAACTGGCCGTGGGTGGTACCGGAGCTCGTCATGATCGACAGCGACGAGGAGAACCAGTAGGCGCATGCGTTTAGGGTTTTTTCCATGTGTTCAACTATGTAAATTAAGTTTTCATGTTATAAAAAATGGAAAATCGAGATAAAAATCCGTCGTGCCGCTGGAGCCACCCCGACGCAAATGGACGCACGGTCGATTTCGACCATTTCAGCCGACGCAAACGAACGCGCGCGGACATTTCCGGATGCTGAAATGCGTCGCCCCGTTAGAGCATCTCCACCGGCGCCCCCGATAGCGGCCCCGATAGCCTTTTGGGGGCCGGCAGCGAAAATGGGCTCGCACCGGTGCGCCCCAAACGGGGCCGGCCAATTTTGGAGCCCAATAGAATCGCCGGCAACCCCATGCCGCCCCTTCGCCAAGGGCGCGAATCGGGCGCGCCGGCACCTCGCGGCACATCTAAAAACGAGTGTGGGCTCCACCTGGCAGCCAGACACACCGATTTTCCTCCTCCTATACACGCCTGAGCCGACTCCCACCCCTCTAGATCGCCACCGTCGCCATCGCCGCCGCGGCCCCCCAGCTTGCAATAGACACCGCCGACTGTCTAGGAACCGCCATCCATCGACACGGCCGCCACCACCTCGACCGGCGGCCACTGTTTCGCCCGAAACAGAGCTCGCCGCCACCGCGATAGTATCGCCCTGCCCGCAAGGTGTTCATCTGATTGCCACGATGGACAGCGATGACGAGATGATGATGCAGCTGTTCACGGAGGAGCAGAACGCTCAGGCTGTTCGGCGGCAACAGCACCAGCTGATTCTGATGAACATGATGCGTGTTCGCCAGCCTTTCTTCGTCGTGCCTCGACGCGGCGGCTCAAAGCCAGACAAGAGGAGGAACATCAATCGGCATCGTGAAGCCGACGCAATGCTTCTTGACGCCGACTACTTCAACGACGACGCAACTCATTTACCAAAGGAATTTCGGCGCCAGTTTAGGATGAACAAGGAGCTGTTCTTGAAGATTCTCCACGGCGTCAGGGAAGGGAGTACGACAAGTACTTCATGTCCAAGCAAGATTGCACAGGTTTGTGGGGCTTCACCTCAATTCAGAAGTGCACTATTGCAATGCGCTGTCTTGCATACGGAGCTCCTCCAGATACAGCCAATGACTACCTACGGATGATAGAGTCGATATGTACAGAGACTCTCTACAGGTTCTGCCAAGCCGTCATAGCGGTGTTTGCTAAAGACTATTTAAGAGCACCAAGAGAATATCATACATCTCGGATCCTGCAAAAGAATGCAGCACGAGGGTTTCCTGGGATGCTCGTGTTAGACTGTAAACATCGCCATCTTGTAGAAACCGGCCTTACCTTACTAGCTCATGCCTCCGTTCCGTTTCGGTTTTGGAGTGATGCTTTTTCCACAGCCTGTTTTTTGATAAATAGGCTTCCAACAAGACTTCTACAAATGAAAACTCCCCTTGAACTCTTGCTCAATGAACTCCCAGATTATACGTTTCTTAAGGTTTTTTGGTGTGCTTGTTGGCCTCATCTTCGTCCATATAACAAGCGTAAGCTGGAGTTTCGGTCTAAAAAGTGCGTCTTTCTTGGGTATAGTTCTCTTCACAAAGGGTACAAGTGCCTACATGTTCTCACGAACCGTGTTTACATATCTCGTGACGTAGTGTTCAATGAGAATGTGTTCGCTTTTTCTGCACTTCCGAACAACTCTTCTACACCCATACCACCTGTGCATTCCGTTACACCGTCGCCTGATCAATTTGTAGATGATGCATATACTCCTGCGTTGCTTCCTAACCATGCTGCAGGTATCGGACGCGGCGCTCGACTTGAGCTCTTGGATGATCAGGCGCCGGACGTGGACGTGGATCACGTCCAGGACGTCGATCCCGTGCATGCGCCATGCATGCCGGGTCGCGCCCCCCCAGCCCGCTGCTTCCCCGCCCGCGGCAGCTCCGTCCGCCACAGCTGCCTCGCCCGGCCCAGCGCCAGCGACGGGCATCTCCGTCTCGGCTTGGCCCGCCACCGCCAAGCTCCCCGCCGCTGCTTGTGTCCGACACATCGTCGCCAGTCTCGCCAGGGTCGGCCTCGCCAATCCCTGCGTCTCCCGCGCCTGACTCGGCCTCGACCTCGTCCTCAGCCTCTGGCTCGTCATCTCCAGTGCCACCAGCTCCTGTAGCTCGTAGACCTCGTACTCGCAGTCAGGCTGGGATTTTTCGTCCAAAGGAACGCACGGATGGGACTATTGCATGGATTGCTGCTTGTGTGGCTGATGCTACTGCTGACCCCACTGTTGAGCCTCGTCATTTTCAGGCTGCTCTGGGTATTCCTCACTGGCGCACTGCGATGGAGCAGGAATTTCAGGCTCTACTGAAGAATGACACTTGGCGTGTTGTTCCTCCTGTGTCTGGAGTCAATGTTATTGATTCCAAATGGGTCTTCAAAGTAAAGAAGCATGCTGATGGTTCTATTGAACGCTACAAGGCACGCTTAGTTGCCAAGGGTTTCAAACAGAGGTATGGTCTTGATTATGAAGATACATTCAGTCCAGTTGTCAAGCCCACCACCATTCGCCTGCTTCTTTCTCTGGCTGTTACTCGAGGTTGGTTTCTTCGCCAGCTTGATGTGCAGAATGCGTTTCTGCATGACATTCTCGAGGAGGAGGTTTATATGCGTCAACCTCCAGGCTTTGTTGAACCTACCCGTCCTCAGCACCTCTGTCGCCTTGTTAAGGCCCTGTATGGACTTAAGCAGGCTCCTCGTGCGTGGCATGCACGACTTGGCTCGGTTCTTTGAGCTCATGGGTTTGTTCCGTCCACTGCTGATACATCATTGTTTCTTCTTCAGCGTCCTGAGGTTACTATGTACCTGCTGGTTTATGTTAATGATATCATACTTATCAGCTCCTCTGATGTTGTTGCTGATCGCCTTGTGTCTGCACTCAGTGGTGATTTTGCTGTTAAGGACTTGGGTGCTCTGCACTATTTCCTTGGTCTGGAGGTCTCACGGTCTTATGCTGGGCTGACTCTTACACAACAGAAGTATTCTCTGGACTTGCTGCGCCGTGCTGGTATGTTGAAGTGTAAACATGCTACCACTCCTATGTCTGCTACTGATCGCATGTCTGCTCTTGATGGAGACATTCTTTCGCCTGCTGAAGCTACTGAGTATCGCAGTCTCGTTGGAGGGCTGCAATACCTCACTATCACCAGACCAGATGTTTCTTATGCAGTCAACCGTGTGTGTCAGTATCTTCATGCACCCAGGACGTCTCATTGGTCAGCTGTGAAGCGTATTTTGCGCTATATCTGTCTCACTGCCTCGTATGGTTTGCTTCTCCAGACGGCCCCATCTTGTGCGCTTTCAGCTTTCTCGGATGCGGATTGGGCTGGTAATCCAGATGACAAGCGATCCACGGGGGGATATGCAGTATTCTTTGGTCCTAACTTGATCGCCTGGAATGCTCGCAAGCAGGCTACAGTATCTCGCAGTAGTACTGAAGCTGAGTACAAGGCAGTTGCCAATGCTACAGCTGAGCTCATATGGGTACAGTCCTTATTGAGAGAATTGAGAGTCTCTCAACGTCAGTCTCCAGTCCTTTGGTGTGATAACATCGGTGCTACATACCTCTCATGCAATCCGGTATTTCATGCCCGAACGAAACACATTGAAGTGGACTATCACTTTGTCAGGGAACGCATTGCAAAGAAGCTACTCCGTATCAAGTTCATCTCTTCCAAGGATCAACTTGCTGACATCTTCACGAAGCCTCTTCCACGACCTACGGCTTGTAGGTTGTAGGCGCAATCTTAACTTGATTTGTACTTTAGGCCATAGTTAAGATTGAGGAAGGGTGTTAGACTGTATATACGTAGCATTGTATATGTCTTGTATTGTACCTCTTGGTACCCATATATATATGAGATAGCCACACCCGTATTGGGCGTCGAGCAGTTTCCCAAACCCTTTGTTTTACAGCTCGGAAGCATTGAATGTATGCA
The DNA here is from genome assembly GCF_022539505.1 of Lolium rigidum. Classification (NCBI taxonomy): domain Eukaryota; kingdom Viridiplantae; phylum Streptophyta; class Magnoliopsida; order Poales; family Poaceae; genus Lolium; species Lolium rigidum. The sequence continues at coordinate 99,302,445 of NC_061511.1, read as the reverse complement.
TTGGGGCTGAAAAAATTGCCCTTTTGCTTGGCAGGGGATCTATAAGGGGCATACTGGTGAGTGCAGTGTCATTCTTGAGGCGGTGGCGGACCATGAGCTTTGGATTTGGCATGCATTTTTTGGCATGGCAGGAACAAACAATGATATCAACGTGCTGCAGCGCTCTCCGGTGTTTGCCAAGCTAGCTGAGGGACAAGCTCATGCCGTGAACTTTGAGGTAAATGACCACACATACAACAAGGGGTACTATCTAGCTGATGGTATCTACCCGATGTATGCTACATTTGTGAAGACAATTCCCTCTCCATCAAACGAGATGGAAGTCTATTTTGCAACATGCCAGGAAGCAGCACCCAAGAATGTTGAGCGTGCTTTTGGGGTGCTTCAGCAGCGTTTCGCTATTGTCAGGTACCATGCTCTCACTTGGTGTGAGGCACAGATGTGGGAGGTGACGAACGCCTGTGTGATCATCCACAACATGATCATTGAGAGTGAGCGTGACGCAGCTGTGCAGGATGATCATCCATTTGATTATCAAGGGCCACTAGCTAAGGTAGAGTATGTACCCCAAGAATTTGCTGCTTTTCTTCATATGCACAATGAAATTCTAGATGCAGGTGTCCATGCACAGCTGAAGGCGGATCTAGTTGCGCATTTATGGGCGAGGAGAGGAGCAGCCAACAATGCATAATTTTATTTCTATTTGTTTGCCTCTATGAAAAATTTAAGTACTATTTGTTTGTTGGATTGTATGAATAATTGAATTACTATTTATTTGAATGATTGTATGAATAATTTAATTATATTTGTTTGATTGACTGTATGAATAATTTAAATATAATTTTGTGATTGTATGAATAAAATGTGATTGATATGTTGTTTTAAAATATTGTAAAAAGAAAAAAAAAATTGGGGCCACCGTTTAGGAGGCGTCGGTGTGGGAGCAGCCTCCTCGAATGGAGGATGCATTGCCAACGCACCCAAAACGGAGGTGCCGGCGCTCCTGCAGGCGCCTATTTAGGGACTGCCGGTGGAGATGCTCTTAGAGATGCCCCTACTCGGTTGCTACATGTATCGCAACCTCTCTCCTAGAGTCTTAGGGCATCTCCAACAGCAACCCATATTTCATACTACATGAAATAGTTTGCTCATGGCGACACGTGGATTGGCCACAGGGCTGTAATAAGTTGTAGGCGTAGCGTGCGCGCCAACGGGCTGCCGTATTTTTGGGTCAACAGTCTATCATATGGCGGGGCCATCGTCTTCGTCATTTCCCGACCATCCCACCGCTCTTCTATAAGAGCAACTCTAACAGAGCCCGTAAATCCCGCCGGAACCGAACTTTTCCGGCGGATTTACGGGTTCGGGCTGAAATGCGCGCAGATCAGAGCCCGTAAACATGGGCCGGCCCGAACTGCAAGTTCAGGGGCCCGAGAAACTCACCGCACGGCCCCTATTAAAAGGGTTCGCGAAGGGGAGTTCGGTTCGGAAACCCTACTCCCCTCCCGCCGCTCCTCTCCCGCCGCCGCTCCGACGAGCAATCGCCGTCGCTCGACCGCCGCTCCACGGCTACGGCCACCACCCCGCCGTGCGAAATGACGCGTATTAGACGCGTGGGTAGGAGCGGCGGCCGATCCGGCGCCGGAAGGTCAAGCCGCTGTCCGCCGGGCGTACGGGCGGAGACGGAGCGCGGCAGGCGGGCGCGCTCCGACGGCGCATGGAAGCGGGCCGGCCGCAAGTGGCCGGACGTAATGGCGCGGCTGCGGCTGCGGAGGTGGCGGCGGCAGCAGCTGCGGCTGGGGAAGTGGAGGAGCCCCCCGCTGCCAACGGGTGCTTCCCGCCGCTGCCGCCGTTGCCCCTGAGCGGCGATGACGACGATGCATACGGACCGCTGATGTCTACGGGAGCTTCTATTCTTGTAGACAGTGTTGGGCCTCCAAGAGCAGAGGTTTGTAGAACAGCAGCAAGTTTCCCTTAAGTGGATCACCCAAGGTTTATCGTTCTCAGGGAGGAAGAGGTCAAAGATATCCCTCTCATGCAACCCTGCAACCACAAAGCAAGAAGTCTCTTGTGTCCCCAACACACCTAATAGGTGCACTAGTTCGGCGAAGAGATAGTGAAATACAGGTGGTATAAATAAGAAGTAGCAACGGCACCGTAAAAGTGCTTTGCCCAGGACGAGTAAACAAGCAGTAGTAACGCTAGCAGTAGTAACGTGAAGAAACAATAAACAAGCAGCGATAGCAGATATTTAGGAACAAGGCCTAGGGATTAGACTTTCACTAGTGGACACTCTCAACTTTGATCACATAACGGAATAGATAAATGCATACTCTACACTCTTGTTGGATGATGAACACATTGCGTAGGATTACACAAACCCTCAATGCCGGAGTTAACAAGCTCCACAATTCAATGTTCATATTTAAGTAACCTTAGAGTGCAAGAAAGATCGACACGACTAAACCAAGTACTAACATAGCATGCACACTGTCACCTTCACGCCACGTAGGAGGAATAGATCATATCAATACTGTCATAGCAATAGTTAACTTCACAATCTACAAGAGATCATGATCATAGCATACGCCAAGTACTAACACGGATGCACACACTTGTCACCATTACACCGTGCGGGAGGAATAAACTACTTTAATAACATCACTAGAGTAGCACATAGATAAATTGTGATACAAAACACATTGCAATCATAAAGAGATATAAATAAGCACTTCACTACGCCATTCATAACAAGTGAGTAAGTATTCTGTGAAATATAGCCTAAGAGACCCACACGGTGCACACACTCGTCACCTTTACACACGTGGGACAAGGAGTCTCCGGAGATCACATAAGTAAAACTCACTTGACTAGCACAATGACATCTAGATTACAAGCATCATCATATGAATCTCAATCATGTAAGGCAGCTCATGAGATTATTATATTGAAGTACATAGGAGAGAGATGAACCACATAGCTACCGGTACAGCCCCGAGCCTCGATGGAGAACTACTCCCTCCTCATGGGAGCAGCAGCGGTGATGAAGATGGCGGTGGAGATGGCAGCGGTGTCGATGGAGAAGCCTTCCGGGAGCACTTCCCCGCTCCGGCGGGGTGCCGGAACGAGACTCCTGTCCCCCGGATCTTGGCTTCGCGATGGCGGCGGCTCGGAAGGTTTTCCGTATCGTGGTTTTTCGTATCGGGGGTTTCGCGACGGAGGCTTTAAGTAGGCGGAAGGGCAACGTGGGGGCCACACGAGGGCCCCACACCACGGGTCGGCGCGGCCAAGGGCCGGGCCGCGCCGCCCTATGGTGGCAGCCCCTCGTGGCCCCACTTCGTATCCTCTTCGGTCTTCCGGAAGGTTCGTGCCAAAATAGGCCCCCGGGACTTGATTTCGTCCAATTCCGAGAATATTTCGTTACTAGGATTTCTGAAACCAAAAACAGCAGAAAACAAGAATCGGCACTTCGGCATCTTGTTAATAGGTTAGTTCCAGAAAATGCACGAATATGACATAAAGTGTGCATAAAACATGTAGGTATCATCAATAATATGGCATAGAACATAAGAAATTATCGATACGTCGGAGACGTATCAAGCATCCCGAAGCTTAGTTCTGCTCGTCCCGAGCAGGTAAAACGATAACAAAGATAATTTCTGAAGTGACATGCCATCATAACCTTGATCATACTATTTGTAAACATATGTAGTGGATGCAGCGATCAAAACAATGGTAATGACATGAGTAAACAAGTGAATCATAAAGCAAAGACTTTTCATGAATAGTACTTCAAGACAAGTATTAATAAGTCTTGCATAAGAGTTAACTCATAAAGCAATAAATCAAAGTAAAGGCATTGAAGCAACACAAAGGAAGATTAAGTTTCAGCGGTTGCTTTCAACTTGTAACATGTATATCTCATGGATAATTGTCAACATAGAGTAATATAACAAGTACAATATGCAAGTATGTAGGAATCAATGCACAGTTCACACAAGTGTTTGCTTCTTGAGGTGGAGAGAGATAGGTGAACCGACTCAACATAAAAGTAAAAAGAATGGTCCTTCAAAGAGGAAAGCATCGATTGCTATATTTGTGCTAGAGCTTTTATTTTGAAAACATGAAACAATTTTGTCAACGGTAGTAATAAAGCATATGAGTTATGTACATTATATCTTACAAGTTGCAAGTCTCATGCATAGTATACTAATAGTGCCCGCACCTTGTCCTAATTAGCTTGGACTACCGGATCTTTGCAATGCACATGTTTTAACCAAGTGTCACAATGGGGTACCTCCATGCCGCCTGTACAAAGGTCTAAGGAGAAAGCTCGCATTTTGGATTTCTCGCATTTGATTATTCTCAACTTAGACATCCATACCGGGACGACATGGACAACAGATAATGGACTCCTCTTTAATGCATAAGCATGTGGCAACAATTATTATTCTCATATGAGATTGAGGATATGTGTCCAAAACTCGAAACTTCCACCATGAATCATGGCTTTAGTTAGCGGCCCAATGTTCTTCTCTAACAATATGCATGCTCCAACCATTAAGGTGGTAGATCTCTCTTACTTCAGACAAGACGGACATGCATATCAACTCACATGATATTCAACAAAGAATAGTTGATGGCGTCCCCAGAAGCATGGTTATCGCACAACAAGCAACTTAATAAGAGATAAAGTGCATAAGTACATATTGAATACCACAATAGTTTTTAAGCTATTTGTCCCATGAGCTATATATTGCAAAGGTGAATGATGGAATTTTAAAGGTAGCACTCAAGCAATTTACTTTGGAATGGCGGAGAAATACCATGTAGTAGGTAGGTATGGTGGACACAAATGGCATAGTGGTTGGCTCAAGTATTTTGGATGCATGAGAAGTATTCCCTCTCGATACAAGGTTTAGGCTAGCAAGGTTATTTGAAACAAACACAAGGATGAACGAGTACAGCAAAACTCACATAAAAGACATATGGTAAACATTATAAGACTCCATACCGTCTTCCTTGTTGTTCAAAACTCAATACTAGATGTCATCTAGACTCTAGAGAAACCAAATATGCAAACCAAATTAGCAAGCTCTAAGTATTTCTTCATTAATGGGTGCAAAGTATATGATGCAAGAGCTTAAACATGAGCACAACAATTTCCAAGTATCAAATTATCCAAGACATTTTAGAATTACTACATGTAGCATTTTCCGTTTCCAACCATATAAAAATGAACGAAGCAGCTTTTAACCTTCGCCATGAACACTAAAAGATAAAGCGAAGAACACATGTGTTCATATGAACCAGCGGAGCGTGTCTCTCTCCCACACAAGCATTTATTCAAACAAAAACAAAAACAAAAACAAACCGACGCTCCAAGCAAAGTACATAAGATGTGACGGAATAAAAATATAGTTTCAGGGGAGGAACCTGATAATGTTGTCGATGAAGAAGGGGATGCCTTGGGCATCCCCAAGCTTAGACGCTTGAGTCTTCTTAGAATATGCAGGGGTGAACCACCGGGGCATCCCCAAGCTTAGACTTTTCACTCTTCTTGATCATAGTATATCATCCTCCTCTCTTGACCCTTGAAAACTTCCTCCACACCAAACTCGAAACAACTCATTAGAGGGTTAGTGCACAATAAAAATTAACATGTTCAGAGGTGACACAATCATTCTTAACACTTCCGGACATTGCATAAAGCTACTTGGACATTAATGGATCAAAGAAATTCATCCAACATAGCAAAAGAGGCAATGCGAAATAAAAGGCAGAATCTGTCAAAACAGAACAAGTCCGTAAAGATGGATTTTATTAGGACACCATACTTGCTCAAATGAAAATTCCCAAATTGAATGAAAGTTGCGTACATATCCGAGGATCATGCACGTAAATTGGCTTAATTGTCCGAGCTACCTACAGGGAGGTAGACCCAGCATTCGTGACAGAGAAAGAAATCTGAATCTGCGCAAGAATCCAAATCTAGTACTTACTTTACTATCAAAGACTTTACTTGGCACAACAAAACACAAAACTAAGATAAGGAGAGGTTGCTACAGTAGTAAACAACTTCCAAGACACAAATATAAAACAAAGTACTGTAGCAAAATATCATATGGGTTATCTCCCAAGAAGTTCTTTCTTTATAGCCATTAAGATGGGCTCAGCAGTTTTAATGATGCACTCACAAGAAATAGTATTTGAAGCAAAAGAGAGCATCAAGAGGCAAATTCAAAACAAATTTAAGTCTAACATGCTTCCTATGCATAGGAATCTTGTAAATAAACAAGTTCATGAAGAGCAAAGTAACAAGCATAGGAAGATAAAACAAGTGTAGCTTCAAAAATTTCAGCACATAGAGAGGCATTTTAGTAACATGAAAATTTCCACAACCATATTTTCCTCTCTCATAATAACTTTCAGTAGCAACATGAGCAAACTCAACAATATAACTATCACATAAAGCATTCTTATCATGAGTCTCATGCATAAAATTATTACTCTCCACATAAGCATAATCAATTTTATTAGTAATAGTGGGAGCAAATTCAACAAAGTAGCTATCATTATTATTCTCATCAAGTGTAGGAGGCATAGTATAATCACAACAAAATTTACTCTCCATAGTAGGTGGCACCAAAAGACCACTATTATAATCATCATAAATAGGAGGCAAAGTATCATCAAAGAAAATTTTCTCCTCAATGCTTGGGGGACTAAAAAGATCATGAAAACCAGCTTCCCCAAGCTTAGAACTTTCTACATTATTATCAACAATGGTGTTCAAAGCGTTCATACTAATATTACTACCAAGCATGCAAATAAGATTCCATAGGTTTTTTAATTTTCGCATCAAACAATCCATGTTTTAAATCAGAAATAGAATAAGAAGCTCATTGTTGTCCATTATGCCAAACTAGTGTAAACAAGAAACAAAAAGATGCAATTGCAGGATCTAAAGGAAATAGCTTCGAGCACAAACACAATGGCGCCGTAAAAGCACCGTTACACTGGAACCGAAGTATGAGTGCCTTTTTACCTTTCCTCCCCGGCAACGGCGCCGTAAAAGTGCTTGATGTCTACGGGAGCTTCTATTCTTGTAGACAGTGTTGGGCCTCCAAGAGCGAGAGGTTTGTAGAACAGCGAAGCAAGTTTCCCTTAAGTGGATCACCCAAGGTTTATCGATCTCGGGGAGGAAGAGGTCAAAGATATCCCTCTCATGCAACCCCGCAACCACAAAGCAAGAAGTCTCTTGTGTCCCCAACACACCTAATAGGTGCACTAGTTCGGCGAAGAGATAGTGAAATACAGGTGGTATAAATAAGAAGTAGCAACGGCACCAGTAAAAGTGCTTTGCCCAGGACAAGTAAACAAGCAGTAGTAACGCAGAGAAACAAGTAAACAAGCAGCGATAGCGTATTTAGGAACAAGGCCTAGGGATTAGACTTTCACTAGTGGACACTCTCAACTTTGATCACATAACAGAATAGATAAATGCATACTCTACACTCTTGTTGGATGATGAACACATTGCGTAGGATTACACAAACCCTCAATGCCGGAGTTAACAAGCTCCACAATTCAATGTTCATATTTAAGTAACCTTAGAGTGCAAGAAAGATCGACACGACTAAACCAAGTACTAACATAGCATGCACACTGTCACCTTCACGCCACGTAGGAGGAATAGATCATATCAATACTGTCATAGCAATAGTTAACTTCACAATCTACAAGAGATCATGATCATAGCATACGCCAAGTACTAACACGGATGCACACACTGTCACCATTACACCGTGCAGGAGGAATAAACTACTTTAATAACATCACTAGAGTAGCACATAGATAAATTGTGATACAAAACACATTGCAATCATAAAGAGATATAAATAAGCACTTCACTACGCCATTCATAACAGTGAGTAAGTATTCTGTGAAATATAGCCTAAGAGACCCACACGGTGCACACACTCGTCACCTTTACACACGTGGGACAAGGAGTCTCCGGAGATCACATAAGTAAAACTCACTTGACTAGCACAATGACATCTAGATTACAAGCATCATCATATGAATCTCAATCATGTAAGGCAGCTCATGAGATTATTGTATTGAAGTACATAGGAGAGAGATGAACCACATAGCTACCGGTACAGCCCCGAGCCTCGATGGAGAACTACTCCCTCCTCATGGGAGCAGCAGCGGTGATGAAGATGGCGGTGGAGATGGCAGCGGTGTCGATGGAGAAGCCTTCCGGGGCACTTCCCCGCTCCGGCAGGGTGCCGGAACAGAGACTCCTGTCCCCCAGATCTTGGCTTCGCGATGGCGGCGGCTCTGGAAGGTTTTCCGTATCGTGGTTTTTCGTATCAGGGGTTTCGCGACGGAGGCTTTAATTAGGCGGAAGGGCAACGTGGGGGGCCACACGGGGGCCCCACACCACAGGTCGGCGCGGCCAAGGGCTGGGCCGCGCCGCCCTATGGTGGCAGCCCCTCGTGGCCCCACTTCGTATCCTCTTCGGTCTTCCGGGAAGGTTCGTGGCAAAATAGGCCCTCGGGACTTGATTTCGTCCAATTCCGAGAATATTTCGTTACTAGGATTTCGAAACCAAAAACAGCAGAAAACGACAGAATCGGCACTTCGGCATCTTGTTAATAGGTTAGTTCCAGAAAATGCACGAATATGACATAAAGTGTGCATAAAACATGTAGGTATCATCAATAATATGGCATAGAACATAAGAAATTATCGATACGTCGGAGACGTATCAACCGCCTCTGCTCTGCGGGGGCGCCTCCGGCGTGGCGGCCATCGAGCTGGTGTCGCTCGTCGTCGCCTAGCAACCGGCGGCGTCGAAAAACCCTCCGCAGCCGCCCGGTGACAGTATAGTCGCCGGGAACCTTAATTTATAGTCTAATTAGGTCCGTAGTACGTAATTTAGGTCGAATGTGATTGTATTTTGCCACTATTAGTGTGAATTATGATCGAATTAAGCTTGATCGGATGAAATCGACTGCAATACATGTCGATAGATTTCCCGCGTCGTTTGATTTTCGCGAGTTCGGTTCACGTTTTCGGTTTCTGTTCTGCGCCGTGCCCAAATGCGCTCTTAATTCGTTTTTCGGGAAACTGAACTCATTTTTTTCGGTTCGGACAAATACGGGCTCTGTTAGAGATGCTCTAATAGCTATCAGGGTCTCGCCCCTCGACAACACATGGCGACAATAACTGGATGTAGTTTAGTTTTAGGTTAATTGTGCTTAACATCTAGTAATTCTTATCAAGAAAATGAATGCCTAGCACCCACTCAGTTGTGTGCCAAGGAGGGACAAACAACCCGTCTGGCCCCTCCACTGGACCTCAAAGCTAGCCAAAAAATTGCTACGACACTAGTAGAAAATAGATCTTTTATCTCATCCTATTAGTCTTTAAATACTTTTTTCGGAATTAATGGGGTCTTTAGTTCCGGTTCTGCTGGGAACCGGGATTAATGCTCCGGCCGGGACTAAAGAGTAGACCTTTAGTCTCGGTTGGTAACACCAACCGGGACTAAAGGGTTATGGCAGGTTGTGGCCCTTTAGTTCCGGTTGCTGGTTTTTCGGGCTTTTTACTCCCCACGCACCCTTCACCTCCCCCTTGGATCATCATTTTTTTGCTTTGTAAAATACAGAAGAAAATAATAGAAAATTCAAAACATAAAATGTTTTCAGATTCTTGTATGTTATGCAACCTACTATTCGGTGAAATTAAGAAATTTGAATTTTCACTTTTTTTGCAAAAAAAGGTTTAAAAAATGGTAAAACTGCATTAACTTTTGCATACGACGTCGGAAAAAAAAACGTATAATATATCAAAACCATCGTGGGTTTACCTGGTTAGCCAATATTTAGATTCTCAAAATTCCAATTGAAATATGAAAGCAGAAAGATTTTAGTTTTTGCTATAAATTACGGATTTTATATTTTTTTATTTTTCAAAGAAGTAAAATTTATAATTGCATCCTGCATAAAGATTACTATTACTTTTACCCAATTTTTAGATTTTCAAATTTTTAGGTTTTAGGTTTGGCAAAAAAAATATTTTTAAAAAAGAAAAAATTAAAAATAATACAAATAAAAAAGTTAATGTTTATTTATTTATTCAAGTTTATTATTACATCATTTACTTTTGTTTATTAAAAGAATTATTTGAAATTCAAACAATAAAGAAATATGACATCGACCAACATGTTAATAGGATTGATATGATACTAGTATCACATACATGCGTGCGAAGCACTTGGATGCGGGACGGGATGGAACTCGGAAGTTAAGCGTGCTAGTGCTGGAATAGTGGGAGGATGAGTGACCGAGCGGGAAGTTTGACCACGAGTAAGTAATTTGACTAGAGATAAGTGTAGTTAGAGATAGAGACTAAACTATGCAAATAACTGGAATAACAGAAATTCTGAAGAAAAAAAATAGAAAAAAAGGGAGCGGAAAAAAATTAGAAAAAATAAAATAAAAATTTCACCTGGAGGCATTTTCGCCCCGACGCACGCAGGCCACGTGGATGGACTTTAGTCCCGGTTCGTAAGCAACCGGGACTAAAGGGGGTGGGCTTTAGACTGCTCATAGTGGGAGTAACATAGCTAATAACATCATACACACTACAAGAAAAGTTGCCATGGCCGACGAAGTTGAAGTCGCGCCGTGGTTGCTGGTGTACCATGGCCGACGATTTTGGTCCCTCCGTGGTGCATGTCAAAACTTTTTTTTTTCTCGTTTTTGAGGCCACCTAGCCCGACGAAAGCGGCCAAAACGTCGCGTATGGTGGCCCGGGACGTGGTGCATCGCGAATTCTCGGGTTCGCCGGCCGAGTCAACGCAAATCCGCACCGCCGAGGGATGTAGGGCCCGGATGGCAGCCTCTCCGGCATTGTTTTTTTTCTCGATCGCGCCATCTCGTTCAACGTTCTCCGATCGAGCCGTTTACGATGCAGGATCATGGGTCCCGCATGTCATCCTCTATGAACCAAAATTCTTTCTATTCTTGGATTTTTTTGACCCCCGATTTCCGGCTACTTCCTTTTTCTTTTGATCCCTTGCCGCCTTGGAAACGTTGAGACCGCTGCTCGCTAAATGGGACCCGCATGTCATCCTCTATGTGCAATCAACTTTCTTTTCTTGGAGTTTTTTTTGGCACCTCAAATTTGGTCACTTGCCTTTTTCTTTCGATCCCCTGCCGCCTCTCAAACGGTGATACCGCTGTCGCTTAACTCGGGACCCGCATGTCATCCTCTATGCACTATAAAACTTTCTTTTCTTGAATTATTTTTGGCACCTCATATTTGGTCACTTGCCTTTTTCTTTCGATCCCCTGCCGCCTCTCAAACGGTGATACCGCTCGTTGCTAAATGGGACCCGCATGTCATCCTCTATGTACTATAAAACTTTCTTTTCTTGGAGTTTTTTTTGGCACCTCAAATTTGGTCACTTGCCTTTTTCTTTCGATCCCCGCCGCCTCTCAAACGGTGATACCGCTGCTGCTAAATGGGACCCGCATGTCATCCTCTATGCACTTGTAAAGGTACTTTGATTACATCAAACGCCACCGCGTAAATGGGTGGTTATAAAGGTGGGATTAAGTATCCGGAAAGTATGAGTTGAGGCATATGGATCAACAGTGGGATTTGTCCATCCCGATGACGGATAGATATACTCGGGCCCTCTCGGTGAAATGTCGTCTAATGTCTTGCAAGCATATGAATAAGTTCATAAGAGACCACATACCACGGTACGAGTAAAGAGTACTTGTCAGGAGACGAGGTTGAACAAGGTATAGAGTGATACCGATGATCAAACCTCGTACAAGTAAAATATCGCGTGACAAAGGGAATTGGTATCGTATGTGAATGGTTCATTCGATCACTAAGTCATCGTTGAATATGTGGGAGCCATCATGGATCTCCAGATCCCGCTATTGGTTATTGGTCGGAGAGAGTTCTCACCCATGTCCACATAGTTCACGAACCGTAGGGTGACACACTTAAGGTTTGATGTTGTAATAGTAGAACTTGAATATGGAATGGAGTTCGAAGTATTGTTCGAAGTCTCGGATGGGATCCCGGACATCACGAGGAGTTCCGGAATGGTTCGGAGAATAAGATCCATATATAGGAAGTCATATTCCAAGTTTGGAAATGATCCGGTGCATTTATGGAAGGTTCTAGAAGGTTCTAGAAAAGTCGGAAGAAATCACTTTGGAAGGCGGAGTCCCGGAGGGACTCCACCACCATGGCCGGCCAACCCTAGGGGTGGAGTCCCGGTGGACTCCACCTAAGGTGGCCGGCCACCCCTCCCAAGGAAAGGTGGGAGTCCCACCTCAAGTGGGAATCCCACCTTGGGTAGGTTTCATGTCATATGGAAGGTTTTGGTTTGGGGTCTTATTCGAAGACTTGTAGACCAACTCTTGGGTGTTCCACCTATATAATGAGGAGCAAGGGGAGGGGGCCGGCCACACCAAAGCCATTGTGGCCGCACCCCTCATAGTGGCCGGCCACCTCCCCCTCTCCCAAACCCTAGCCGCCCAATCTCCTCCAACTCTCCCGCAACGCTTAGCGAAGCTCCGCCGGGGTTCTCCATCGCCACCGCCACCACGCCGTCCTGCTGCCAGATTCAAGGAGGAGCTACTACTTCCGCTGCCCCCTGGAACGGGGAGAAGGACGTCGTCTTCATCAACACCGAACGTGTGACCGAGTACGGAGGTGCTGCCCGATCGTGGCACCATGATCAAGATCTTCTACGCGCTTTTGCAAGCGGCAAGTGATCGTCTACCGCAGCAACAAGAGCCTCATCTTGTAGGCTTTGGAAATCTTCAAGGGTGAGTCTCGATCTTCTCCTCGTTGCTCCCATCTTCTAGATTGCATCTTGGCTTGGTTTGCGTTCTCGCGGTAGGAATTTTTTGTTTTCTATGCAACGTATCCCAATAGTGGTATCAGAGCCGTGTCTATGCATAGATGGTTGCACGAGTAGAACACAATGGTTTTGTGGGCGTTGATGCTTATGTTGTCTTTTGTTTGAGTACTTTGCATCTTTGTGGTATAGTGGGATGAAGCGGCTCGGGCTAACTTTACATGACCGCGTTCATGAGATTTGCTCCACGCTCGACATGCAACTTGTATTGCATAAGTGGCTTTGCGGGTGTCTATCTCTCCTACTATAGTGAAGATTCAATTTACTCTTCTATTGACAACACTAGTATCACCCTTGTGGTTCATGTTCGTAGGTAGATTAGATCTTACTCGAAAACCCTAAACCACGTAAAATATGCAAACCAAATTAGAGACGTCTAACTTGTTTTTTCAGGGTTTGGTGATGTGATATGGCCATAATGTGATGATGAATATGTATGAGATGATCATTATTGTATTGTGGCAACCGGCAGGAGCCTTATGGTTGTCTTTAAATTTCATGTTGAGTAGTATTTCAAAGAAGTTGTAATAGTTGCTACATGGAGAACAATCATGAAGACGGAGCCACTGACCTTGACGCTACGCCGAAGATGATGGAGATCATGCCCGTTGATGATGGAGATCATGTCCGTGCTTTGGAGATGAAGATCAAAGGCGCAAAGACAAAGGGGCCATATCATATCACATATGAACTGCATGTGATGTTAATCCTTTTATGCATCTTATTTTGCTTAGATCGCGACGGTAGCATTATAAGATGATCCCTCTCACTAAAATATCAAGATAATAAAGTGTTCATCCTTAGTAGCACCGTTGCCAAGACTTGTCGTTTCGAAGCATCTCGTGATGATCGGGTGTGATAGAATCAACAAGTGCATACAACGGGAGCAAGTCGGTTTGCACATGCGGATACTAAGGTGGCCTTGACGAGCCTAGCATGTACAGACATGGTCTCGGAACACGTGATACCGAAAGGTAGAGCATGAATCATATGATTGATATGATGAACACTTTGAGTGTTCGCCATTGAAATTACATCTTGTCTCGTGATGATCGGACTTGATGTAGTGGATTTGGTTCGTGTGATCACTAAGACAATGCGAGGGATATTGTTTTGAGTGGGAGTTCACCTAGATTTTTAATTTTGTTGAATTAAAATTTGAACTCAATTTGTCATAAACATTAGTCTAAACTATTGCAAATATATGTTGTAGATATGGTGTCCCCAATCAATTTTAACCAGTTCCTAGAGAAAGAAAAGCTTAAGAGCAACGGTAGCAACTTCACCGATCGGTTCCGTCATGTGAGGATCTTCCTCGCGGCGTAAATCTGCAATATGTGCTTGATGCACCGCTAGGTGACCCTCCTGCGAAACCGAAACCGATGAAGTAAAGAATGTTTACGAGACTCGGAAAACTCGGTACTCTCAAGTTCAGTGTGCCATCCTGTGCAGTCTGGAAGCCGTTCTTCAAAAACGTTTTGAGCACCACGATCCTCATGAGTTGGTCAATGAGCTTAAAGCTATCTTTGAAACTCATGCGGCCGTGGAATGCTATGAAGCATCGAAACACTTCTTCAGCTGCATGATGGAAGAAGGCAGCTCCGTTAGTGAGCACATGCTCGCCATGACCGGGCATGCGAAGAAACTCAGTGATGCAGGAATAGTGATTCCTAACAGATTGGGGATTAATCGTGTCCTTCAATCACTGCCACCTAGTTACAAGAACTTTGTGATGAACTACAATATGCGAACATGAACAAAGAGTTACCCGAACTCTTCGCCATGCTGAAATCTGCTGAGATTGAGATCAAGAAAGAGCACCAACTGTTGATGGTCAACAAGACCACCAGTTTCAAGAAACAGGGCAAGTCTAAGGGAAAATTCAAGAAGGGTGGCAAGAAAGCTGCCACGCCTCTCGTGAAACCTAAGACTGGCCCTAAGCCTGATGTTGAGTGTTATTACTGCAAGGAGAAGGGACACTGGAAGCGTAATTGCTCCAAGTATTTGGCGGATCTGAAGAGCGGCCTTGTCAAGAAGAAGAAAGAAGGTATATCTGATATACATGTTATAGATGTTTATCTTACTGGTTCTCGTACTAGTACCTGGGTATTTGATACTGGTTCGGTTGCTCATATTTGTAACTCAAAACAGGAACTAAAGAATAAACGAAGACTACTAAAGGATGAAGTGACGATGCGCGTTGGAAATGGATCCAAAGTCGATGTGATCGCTGTCGGCACACTTCCTCTACATCTACCTTCGGGGTTAGTTTTAAGCCTCAATAATTTTTATTTTGTACCCGCGTTGAGCATGAACATTATATCTGGATCTTGTTTAATGCAAGACGATTATTCATTCAAGTCTGAGAATAATGGTTGTTCTATTTTTATGAATAATATCTTTTATGGTCGAGCACCTGAAAAGAATGGCTTATTTCTGTTAGATCTCGATAGTAGTGATACACATATACATAACATTGATGCTAAGCGAATTAAATTGAATGATAATTCTACTTATATGTGGCATCGTCGTCTTGGTCATATTGGAGTGAAACGCATGAAGAAACTCCATACCGATGGATTACTTGAATCACTTGACTTTGAGTCACTTGATAGATGCGAAGCATGTCTAATGGGAAAAATGACTAAGACTCCATTTTCTGGTATTATGGAGCGAGCTACTGACTTATTGGAAATCATACATACCGATGTGTGCGGACCAATGAGTGTAGCATCGCGCGGTGGTTATCGTTATGTTCTAACCTTCACAGATGATCTGAGTAGATATGGGTATATCTATTTCATGAAACATAAATCCGAAACTTTCGAGAAGTTTAAGGAATTCCAAAGTGAAGTAGAAAATCAACGTAACAAGAAGATTAAATTTCTACGATCCGATCGCGGAGGTGAATATCCGAGTTATGAGTTTGGCATGCATTTAAAGAAATGCGGAATACTTTCACAATTGACACCGCCGGGAACACCACAACGAAACGGTGTGTCCGAACGTCGTAATCGAACTCTCTTAGATATGGTTCATTCTATGATGTCTCTTACTGATTTGCCGTTATCATTTTGGAGTTATACATTAGAGACAGCCGCATTCACTTTAAATAGAGCACCATCAAAATCCGTTGAAACGACACCGTATGAATTATGGTTTAATAAGAAACCTAAGTTGTCGTTCCTAAAAGTTTGGGGTTGCGAAGCCTATGTAAAAAAGTTACAACTGGACAAGCTATAACCTAAAGCGGAGAAATGCGTCTTCATAGGATACCCTAAGGAAACTATAGGGTACACTTTCTATCACAGATCCGAAGGCAAAATCTTTGTTGCTAAGAACGGAACCTTTCTTGAGAAAGAATTTCTCACTAAAGAAGTGACTGGAAGTAGAACTCGATGAGATTGATGAATCTTCACTAGTTGATCAGAGTAGCGCAATACCGGAAATTGTTCCTGTGCCGCCTACACCGGCAACAGAGGAAGCTAATGATAATGATCATGAAACTTCGAATGAGATAGCTACTGAACCTCGGAGATCGACAAGGGAACGTGCCACTCCTGATTGGTATGATCCTTGTCTAAATGTCATGATTGTGGACAACAATGATGAAGACCCTGCGACGTATGAAGAAGCGATGACGAGCCCAGATTCCAACAAATGGCAAGAAGCCATGAAATCCG
Source organism: Lolium rigidum (assembly GCF_022539505.1). NCBI lineage: Eukaryota > Viridiplantae > Streptophyta > Magnoliopsida > Poales > Poaceae > Lolium > Lolium rigidum. The sequence continues at coordinate 99,285,801 of NC_061511.1, read as the reverse complement.
AAATGGGATCCATGTATGATAACAAAGTATGGACTTTGGTAGACTTACCTGATAGCCGCAAGGTCAGTCGAGAATAAATGGATCTTCAAGAGAAAAACAGATGCTGATGGTAATATTAATGTCTATAAAGCTCGACTTGTCGCAAAGGGTTTCCGACAAATTCAAGTAGTTGACTACGATGAGACTTTCTCACTCGTAGCGAAGCTAAAATCTGTGAGGATTTTGTTAGCAATAGCTGCATTTTTCGATTATGAGATTTGGCGAGATGGATGTCAAAACGGCGTTCCTTAATGGAGACATTGAGGAAGAGTTGTATATGGTACAACCCAAAGGTTTTGTCGATCCTAAAAATGCCGACAAAGTATGCAAACTTCAGCGTTCAATTTATGGACCGAAGCAAGCATCGAGAAGTTGGAACCGATGCTTTGATAATGTGATCAAAGACTTCGGGTTTATACGAGTGTCATGGAGAGGCCTCGTATTTACAAGAAAGTGAGTGGGAGCTCTATAGCATTCCCGATATTATATGTAGATGACATATTATTGATTGGGAATGATATAGAACTATTAAGCGATGTAAAAGGTTATTTGAATAATAGTTTTTCAATGAAAGACCTTGGTGAAGCATCGTATATATTAGGCATCAAGATTTATAGAGATAGATCAAGACGCCTAATAGGGCTATCACGAGTACATACTGGACAAGATTCTAAAGAAGTTTAGAATGGACGAAAGTAAGAAAGGATTCTTACCTATGTTACCAGGCAAGGTCTTGAGTAAGACTCAAGGTCCGGCAACGACGAAGAAAGAGAAAGGATGAGTCGGATCCCCTATGCCTCGGCGAGTAGGCTCTATCATGTATGCCATGCTATGTACTAGACCGGATATAGCACATGCTGTTAGTTTGACTAGTAGATATCAAAGTGATCCAGGAATGGAACACTGGACAACGGTCAAGAATATCCTGAAGTACTTGAAAAGAACTAAGGATATGTTTCTTTGTTATGGAGGTGACCAAGAACTCGTTGTAACCAGTTACACCGATGCAAGTTGGAACACTGATCCTGATGACTCTAAGTCACAATCTGGGTACGTGTTTATATTGAATGGTGTTGCGATGAGCTGGGCAAGCTCGAAGCGGTGCACGGTGGCGAAATCTTCAACGAGAATCGGAGTACATAGCGGCTTCAGAGGCTTCATCAGAAGCGGTATGGATGAAGAGGTTCATTGTAGAGCTCGATGTGGTTCCTAGTGCATTGGACCCACTAGTCATCTATTGTGACAACATGGGTGCCATCGCCAATGCACAAGAACCAAGGTCACACAAGAGGCTGAAGCATATCAAGCTGCGTTATCATTCGATTCGCGAGTACATCGAAGATGGAGAAGTAAAGATTTGCAAAGTACACATCGATCCGAATGTAGCGGATCCGTTGACTAAAGCTCTCCCTAGGGCAAAGCATGACCAACACCCGAATGCCATGGGTGTTAGGTACCTTACAATGTAATCTAGATTATTGACTCTAGTGCAAGTGGGAGACTCGTTGGAGATATGCCCAAGAGGCAATAATAAAAGTGGTTATTATATATCTTTATGTTTATGATAAATGTTTATATACCATGCTATAATTGTATTAACCGAAACATTGGTACATGTGTGATATGTAAACAACAAAGAGTCCCTAGTAAGCCTCTTAACTAGCTTGTTGATTAATAGATGATTAGTTTCATAATCATGAACATTGGATGTTATTAATAACAAGGTTATATCATTATATGAATGATGTAATAGGACACACCCAATTAAGCGTAGCATAAGATCACGTCATTAAGTTATTTGCTATAAGCTTTCGATACATAGTTACCTAGTCCTTTCGACCATGAGATCATGTAAATCACTTATACCGGAAAGGTACTTTGATTACATCAAACGCCACTGCGTAAAAGGGTGGTTATAAAGGTGGGATTAAGTATCCGGAAAGTATGAGTTGAGGCATATGGATCAACAAGTGGGATTTGTCCATCCCGATGACGGATAGATATACTCTGGGCCCTCTCGGTGAAATGTCGTCTAATGTCTTGCAAGCATATGAATAAGTTCATAAGAGACCACATACCACGGTACGAGTAAAGAGTACTTGTCAGGAGACGAGGTTGAACAAGGTATAGAGTGATACCGATGATCAAACCTCGGACAAGTAAAATATCGCGTGACAAAGGGAATTGGTATCGTATGTGAATGGTTCATTCGATCACTAAGTCATCGTTGAATATGTGGGAGCCATTATGGATCTCCAGATCTCGCTATTGGTTATTGGTCGGAGAGAGTTCTCACCCATGTCCACATAGTTCACGAACCGTAGGGTGACACACTTAAGGTTTGATGTTGTAATAGTAGAACTTGAATATGGAATGGAGTTCGAAGTATTGTTCGAAGTCTCGGATGGGATCCCGGACATCACGAGGAGTTCCGGAATGGTCCGGAGAATAAGATTCATATATAGGAAGTCATATTCCAAGTTTGGAAATGATCCGGTGCATTTATGGAAGGTTCTAGAAAAGTCCGAAAGAAATCACTTTGGAAGGCGGAGTCCCGGAGGGACTCCACCACCATGGCCGGCCAACCCTAGGGGGTGGAGTCCCAGGTGGACTCCACCTAAGGTGGCCGGCCCCCCCCCCCCCCCCCCAAGGAAAGGTGGGAGTCCCACCTCAAGTGGGAATCCCACCTTGGGTAGGTTTCATGTCATATGGAAGGTTTTGGTTTGGGGTCTTATTCGAAGACTTGTAGACCAACTCTTGGGTGTTCCACCTATATAATGAGGAGCAAGGGGAGGGGGCCGGCCACACCAAAGCCATTGTGGCCGCACCCCTCATAGTGGCCGGCCACCTCCCCCTCTCCAAACCCTAGCCGCCCCATCTCCTCCACCTCTCCCGCAACACTTAGCGAAGCTCCGCCGGAGTTCTCCATCGCCACCGCCACCACGCCGTCGTGCTGCCGGATTCAAGGAGGAGCTACTAGTTCCGCTGCCCGCTGGAACGGGGAGAAGGACGTCGTCTTCATCAACACCGAACGTGTGACCGAGTACGGAGGTGCTGCCCGATCGTGGCACCGTGATCAAGATCTTCTACGCGCTTTTGCAAGCGGCAAGTGATCGTCTACCGCAGCAACAAGAGCCTCATCTTGTAGGCTTTGGAAATCTTCAAGGGTGAGTCTCGATCTTCTCCTCGTTGCTCCCATCTTCTAGATTGCTTCTTGGCTTGGTTTGCGTTCTCGCGGTAGGAAATTTTTTGTTTTCTATGCAACGTATCCCAACACTACTCAGAGTGTGGGCCTCTTGAGGCAAATGTGCACTGGTGCTGACATTACCTTGTCGATCATTCCCTTGGATCTGGTTGGTTCATGTCGTCCACTTGCTGATTACTTCTGTGAGCTATGGATGGGTTGTATGTCCACACATACCATCATGGACTGAGGGACTTTTGAGATACATGTATCAGTTGTGCCGCGGTCTTGAGGCACTATGCAGCGACTCCTAGCCACCCTTGCATGGAGGCTGGCTAAGAGCATCTCTAACAGTAACCGTAAAACTGGCAGAAACCAAAAAGTCCGGCGGAAATACGGGTGCAGGCTGAAACTGGGCCAGAACGGAGCCTGAACTCGCGGCCTAGCCCGTAAAACAAGTTCGGGGGCCTGAGAAACTCGGCGGCCGCCCCGTACTAAATGGGGCCGCGGAGGGGAGTTCGGTTTCAAAACCTACTCCCCTCCGTCGCTTCCACTCCCTCCATCGCCGTCTGCTTCTGCTCCGGCGAGCAATCCCGCTCGCATCAGCCACCACTCCCCCTCCTCCGCGGCGCGATGGCCTCCCGTGGTGGCTCAGCAGGGCGCGGGATTGGGCGGCGGTGACTCGCCGCCTCGCCCGTGTTCCGCACCAACGTGGAACGCCGAAAGTGGAAACGGTCGGAGGGCGCGCGCAAGCGCAGCGGCCGCCGGTGGACGAACTGGGGGCTCACGCCCCCAGGGAAGCTGGCGAGGTACACCAACGGCGGCAAGGGCTCATCGTCAGGCGGCTCGAGTCGCCCGCCGTGCCCCCCCCCCCGTCTACGACAGCTCCGACGAGGAGGAGCTCGTCCCCCCGCGGGAGCCTATGTTCTCCGTGGGCGACTACGTCCACGGCTCCGACGAGGAGGACACCGTGGTCGCGCAGGTGGCGGCGATCTCGGCGGCGGAGGCCCGCGCTCGCTTCCGCCGGGAGGAGGCGAACGCTGTCCGCCAAGTGCGCGAGTACGAGGCGGCGCGTCGGGAGGAGCGCGCCCACCGCGTCAAGCTCGAGATAGTCGAGCTTGACGCCGAGGAGTGAAGCTCCTCACCAGCGTCGATGCTGTCGTCCGCCTCGATGCTCCGCCACCACCGGCACCGCCGTGCGCAGAGGCCAATTTGGCCACATTTTGGTTGAAACTAATTAGGGCAGTTAGGTCTACTAAGTAATTTAAGTTTTCTTATCGAATTATGTAACTTATGATGCTCAATCGGAGCATCAAATCTGTCTATATATATGATTATCCACCAATTTCCCCGCGATATTTGAAATGCACTTTTTCAGTTCGTGTTTTACGGGTTCTGCTTTGTGTCAACGATTTTCCGACCCGTAAACACGAGTTCGGTGAACTGAACTTCGAATTTTCAGTTCACGTGTTTACGGTTCTGCTAGAGATGCTCTAAGAGCATGTCTAACAGGCCCCGTATAACCCGCCCACCCCGTAAAATTCCGACGGGATACGGGGCAGGCGCGATTTGGGCCGTCTAGCAGGCCCCGTATTCGGGCCGGCCCGTTTCGGCGGAATACGGGGCCCAGGAAATCGGCCCCGTCGCCCCCTACTTATACTGGGCGCAGGTGCGAGTGAGGGGTTAACCCCTCACTCACAACCCTAGCTCCGCCGTGCGCCGCCGCCTCCTCCATCCTTCTCCGGCGAGAAATTACTCGCTCCCCCGCACCGCATTCCACCCCATCTCCGGCATGGACTCCCGCCGCCGCAGTACTGCCTCGCCGGCGAGCGGATCGAAGCGATCCCGCTCGCCGGACACCGTGGAGGAGGCGTGGCGGCTCAAGTGCAAGAGATCCGCCGCCGGGAGCCGCCGTGCGGCGTGCCCGGTACGCCGGCGCTGGCTGTACGTGCCGGATTCGCTCCGGGAGTACGCCGCCGGTGGGCGGTGGTGCCGGCAAGACCCGCCGCTCAAGCCGATGAGCGGCGGAGCCTTCGAGAAGTGGCTCGCCGAGTGGCGAGCGCGACCGCGCGTCCAAGGCGGCATGGGCGGCGACCATCGGCAGCACCAACGGCGGAGGAAGCGGAGGCGGCGAGGAGGAAGAGGAGGCGGCAGAGGAGGAGGCGGCCTTCCGGCGTGCGGTGGCCGAATCCGAGGCGGATGCCGCCGAGAAAGCTCGGGCGGAGGCATAGGAGGAGGCGGCGGCCATCGCCGCCGTCCGGGAGTTCGAGGTGCGGGAGGCGCGGGAGGCACAGGAGGAGGCGGCCTCCATCGCCTTCATCCCCTACGTCATCCTTGACGAGTAGATGTAGGATAGATGTAGTATGATCCGTAGTATGATCGGAATGTATGTATGATCCTAGTATGATCAATGAAGATGAACTTCCCGAGGTTTTTTTTTTTGAAAATACGGGGCGAAATACGGGGTCTGCTAGACGGAATGGCTCTTCCGTTAGCAGTTTTTCGATACGGAGCGAAATGCGAGTGTTATACGGGGCAGCGAAATACGGAGCTGTTAGACATGCTCTAAGGCGAGTCATTGTCTTGCGTGGGTACGTGTTGTAAGCCTAGAGACATCATTTGTAGGGAGTATATAGTTTTCCCTTGCAAATTGAACTAACTCTTTTTTTTTCCTAATCATCAATGAATTTAACAATTGAGCTGCTAACACGAAAAAACTACCCACTCTGATCCATAATATGTGTTAGGTTTTAGTTTAATTTAGACTAAATTGAACTAAAACCTAAAACTTATTATGGATCGGAGTGGATTGTTGTTTATTTCCTTAATGCCTTAACATGGTCTAATTTCCTTGCTCAGCACCCTGAGATACTCTCGTGCTCATGGAGTATTTATGGAAACTCATATTCTCCCTCTGGTTTAAAATAATTGCCAAAAATGGTTTTCTTAGTTTAAATATTATTCTCCCTCTGGTAGTATTGTTTGGTAGCAACACATGGTAATACCTGTCGACACCATTTCACCAGAAACCAAGAAAGTGGAATATTTTTCTCGTCTACTGCATATGCTCTACATGTTTTTGAGTGGCATATGCAAAATTATGGGTCTTGAAAGGGACACGGGGCAAAATTGGTAGTACTACTATCACAGAGTAGGGATTACTTGTCACTAAGCCAACGGCATGGTTAAACCGGAAGAAAATCCGACCAAATCTGGCGCGCAAACCAACCTCCTCCACACCACAGACGCGGAGCTCCGGATAAAACTCCTCAATCCTCATCATCCTCGATCCTAAACCCCTCCATTCCCCACTGCTAGCTGCTCCCGCATGGAGGTCTCCACCTCCTCCATGCCCCAAGCCCTCAGCCTCCTCACCTCCTCCCCCCGCCTCCTCTGTCTCCACCCTTCCGCCCGCCGGCACTGCCGCGGTGGCGGTGGAGGGCTCCTGCTGCGGCCTCCGCTTCGCCGGAGGCTTGAGCTGGGGTACCGTGCCCGCCGCCCGTTAGGATGCTCTCTCAGCGGCTCTTCGGCCGCCGCGGTAGACGTGCTGGGTGGCTCGGTGGTCGCCACGGCCGCTCTCCTCGCCGCCTTGCAGCTGGTTTGGCTCAGGTGGCGCGGCGCAAGGCATAGGGAATTTCAGGCGAGTAACTAACTATGTATTGATTGAGAACTTAGGGATAGAAGAGTCATTGGTAACCTTTACAGTTGGCAAGACTATCCTCATCACAGTTCTCGAATCAGCGTAGTCTATAAAATTACTGAATGCCTAATCCCTTCCGGTATCCGTTTCTCACAAGTAAAACGAAATTGTGTTCATTCGTCGACATGTAAACTACCACATGACTGATAGTTTTAATTTGACGAATGAAATGTGATTTATTATATCTGCCGGGTTTTTTTTTTCTAACTTGTAGTCATCTTCAAAATTTGGCAGGTTTTACATACACAGGACAAAAGCATTGTAGATAAGGCCCATGGAACAACACCACAGTCGGAATATGATAGTAACCATGCACGTTGTGCAACTCAGGAAAATAGCTTTTCCGAGCTATCTGTTTCTGGAGAAAGGACTACTCAGGAAGCGGATTGCCGGGCTGGTATCTCGCCTGTGTATACTGTAAATAAGACGACAGAGGCTGTTCCCGTTATTACTCCAGGGACAATGTTACACAAATTAGTTGATGTATCTGGGCCAGAAGAAGTTAGTTGCTCAACATCAGAAGAAACAACAGATTCTACAGAAAACTTCATGAATGTTCTTGCCGCACCACAGTTCGGTCCACCAGGACAACATAGAAGCAAGTATATCTCTAACAGAATTGGCTGGCAAGGTGGACTCTCGCACCAATTTTTGTCCCTTTCAGAACGACAAAAACATGCTCGAAAGGGCAAAGGTCCTACTCACAGCCAAACAGACAGTGAGAATGCGAATTTACTTCAATGCCATCAGAGTGATGATGAGGAAAATATTGATTTCACATCTCTTTCATCCTTCAAGCAAAAAGAGGAATACGCTCTCGGTTTTGTTCCCCAGACCGGCATTGGAAATTTGTACAAACCAAGAAAAGCATTTGATTTTTCAGATTCATATGTACGAGGCTCTCAGTTGGCACCAGGTTTATCTTTGGAATTTATGCATTCTTCTACGTACTTCTGCTGATATAATTTACTTAGTATTTCATACCATCCCTTGCATGATTTCTTCCCTTTCCTTAAGCATACTCCATATTCAGGGAAATTTGTTCCAGTTGCATGCTTAAGGGAAGGTCCTGCAAGTAAACATCAGAAAGCAGTGAAAGATCATGATGATGCAAAAACTATTGGCTGGAGTATTACCGATCTACTGAGCAAGGAGAATCTAGATAACTTCATTCCAGCAAACACACTTGGATTAAACGGCACAGTGGATACATCAGATTATACAAGGAGATACAAGAGTTCGTTAATGAATGGAAGGTATATTATTTAATTGATAATTATACTCTCTCCGTCCATAAATAGATGTCTTAGATTTTTCTAAATCTGGATGTATCTAGACTCCAGATACATCCAGATTTAAAATCTAAAACATGAGGTTGTAACTTATATTGCCAGAACAGTCTTTAAGTTAGTGTATTTAATATTCATTGCAAATGCAATCATCATCATCATCAACAACAACAACAACAACAACAACAACCAACAACAACAACATCAAAGCCTTTTTCCCAAGCAAGTTGGGGTAGGCTAGATATGGAACCCAACAGAAAAAAGGGACCAAAACAAGGAGAAAGAAAGAAAAATAAAAAGTTAATGTATTTAATATTCATTGCAAATGCAATCTTTGTATCTATTTAATTTTCAGTTGATACATGCATTTGGTATTGTCAGGTTGAAGGACTGTGTGGATTTGTTGGAAAGCATGGAACAGAAGGGATTGCTTGATATGAAGAAGGTGATTAATTACCTATTATAATTTTGCTCTTGTAATGCCTTCCTCAAATTTCTCATTTACATCTACATTTAGATCCATCATGCCAGCTTTTTGAGTGCCTGTAAGAAGCAAAGGGCTGTTATGGAAGCTGTTCGCTTCTGCAGATTAATTGAAAATCCGAAAATGAGCACCTTCAATATGCTTTTATCCGTTTGTGCTAATTCACAAGATTTTGAAGGTAACTACTCTAGCTTGAAATCTTAGCTTTCATCGTCAGATGTGCTCGAGTTTAAGATGAGAATGGAGTATGACAAAATGGTTTTATCTTTACAGGAGCCCTCCAGGTTATGGTGCTCCTAAAGGAGGCTGGGCTAAAACCTGATTGTAAACTTTACACGACACTGATATCAACTTGTGCAAAGTGTGGAAAAGTTGATGCGATGTTTGAGGTAACCAAATAACAAATTCTCACGTAGGAGCTCCATTTAAAACTTGATAACAGAATGTACCACATGTTATATCCCTTATGCTGTCCTTATATTTTAGGTCTTCCATGAGATGGTAAGTGCTGGAATAGAACCGAATGTTAACACATATGGCGCACTAATTGATGGCTGTGCTAAAGCTGGACAAGTGGCAAAAGCGTTTGGTGCCTATGGGATCATGAGTTCAAAGGTGAATTGTTCTGTCTGATGAATTTTTGTGTTACATATGTGCTTACTTTCACTTGTGCTGTAAATGTTCCTGGAGTAATTGTTCACTTTAAAAAGCCTCTGCAAGTATCTTCATGCTTTATGAACTTACTGGGTCATACTTGCAGTAGAAGGTGAAGCCAGATCGAGTTGTCTTCAATGCTTTGATCAGTGCATGCGGTGAATCTGGAGCTGTTGCTCGAGCATTTGATGTTTTATCAGAAATGACAGCAGAAGCCTCAGAATCGAAAGGAGGCAAGCCAATTCTTCCTGATCATGTCACAGTTGGAGCACTCATGAAGACATGTATTCAGGCTGGCCAGGTGGTTATTTTACAGACCAAAATCTTTTCAGAAATGCAAAGCTGAAAATATGGTTCCAGTATTGAAAATCAAGTCGCATGAATCTTTTGTTTTTCTAGGCTGATCGAGCTCGTGAGGTTTACAAAATGCTTCAGGAGTACAGTATAAAAGGTACCCCAGAAGTTTACACAATTGCACTCAGAAGCTGTAGCTTGACTGGAGATTTAGGGTTTGCACTGAAGATCTATGAAGATATGAACAAGATCGGAGTTCAACCTGATGAGGTGTTATTTCATAGTGGAAACATTAATGGATTCATAATGTTCTTCCTCCTCTAGCTTATTTGACTTTTCTCCCTGCTTAATGCCATCTACTACAGATGTTTCTGAGTGCTCTAGTTGATGTAGCTGGACATGCTAGGAGGGCTGATGCTGCTTTCGAAATAATCAAAGATGTCAGAGCAAAGGGATTTCATGTTGGAATCATGGCATACAGTTCCTGCATGGGCGCTTGCTGCAATGTAAGTTCCGTGGTAACTGTTTGATGAAAAGCACCCAATTTTGGACCGAACTGGGGAACGTAGCCACATATTGGCTTTCCCATGCGGCGCTCTCTCTTTCTCTTACACATTCATGCATGATGCAAATATCATGTAGTTCTTTCAAGTTCCCATACCACCTCTCTCATATAAGAAAATGATAATGTCGTCCATGATTCCCTCAATTTTAAACAGAAACAACTTTTACCTCTCAAACCGTATGCACGTTTGAGGTTCCGTGTTCACCTTTTTTTAGTCACTGGGACATTTTCAAAATTAAATCACATGTTGGAATGTTTTGAACCTTTATATCCCACTTGCTGAATTGCTACCACTTGCCAGATCATACCCTACTTAGTTACCAGATTATAACATTGAAAGGCCGATGATATCATCTCTTAGTTGTTGTTCAACACTTGAATACCCACTCTCTATCTCTGCATTACATTGCAATGTCTAAAAACACATATAATCATATAGGAACTATGCACTATTATCGTTCTAATTGTTCGCTATGTTCGTTGTTAATCTGGCAACCACAGTATATAAATCTAACAACTGGTGTGACGAAAAAAAATCCGTCAAAATATAGGAACATGAGATCTAGTTTTGAAGCCTTCGCCGAGGCGAACACAGCCATGAACACTGTTCGCTAATTGGATTAAAATATTAGAAAATAAATAATTTTAAATTTAGATTCAGCAATTAATATAATGATGTCATTATGAGGTGGCAGATTTTTCCTGCATGCACGTGCTCTTTCTATAAGATGATTCTCATTGGTACAGCCGCATCATCACCGTAAGACTTACTGGGGTTACCCCAGTTAGATAGCCATTCATTTTTTACTTGTGTGAGTACATAATTACTTTTCTATGTATTTTGCTTGCATTCATGTAGTTTTGATTTTAATCCATTATACTATCACATTTGTTTTCACTCATCGTGATTTGATTGCCGCTATATCAGGCCAAAGACTGGAAAAAGGCGCTGCAACTATTTGAGGAGATTAAGGCGATCAAATTAATTCCAACAGTTCCCATGATGAATGCTTTGATCACTGCCCTTTGTATGTGTATTCTTAGAGGGAAAATGCAAAATATTTATTCACTTGCTACCTATTATTTCCTTAAAGATAAAATTGCATTACATGACCCTATACATATAGCAGCTTGCTACCTATATCACTAAACTTGGATGCATAGTTGGCAGGGTCTCAAACAGGTCAACTGTCACGTAGACTACCTTATTTTTGTGGTGTGCCTAAACTGTTACATGCCAACTTTATGAAGCCGTATGTCATAATTTTAGCTAAATCACACTGTATTATAAGATTCAGTTTGCATGTTTAAGGATCCAAGTGGCACTTCACAGTGATTTTACAGACCTTCTAAGTTAATTTTCAAATTAGAGGACCTGATGTAGTATTATACTAGAAGTATAGGGCCTTCATGCAATATCTTATACTTGAAACACACATATTTTGCTCCTAACATTTTTATTTTGTATCTCTCCTTTCAACGTGGAAGGAACAATGATTTCATGCTTTAATTAACCACACAATAAAATTGAAGGTGATGGTGATCAAGTTTTGAAGTCTGCTGAGGTCCTTAACGAGATAAAGGAATTTGGTGTCCGTCCAAATGAGATAACCTATTCTGTCTTATGTGTGGCTTGCGAAAGGTAATGCAATCTGATCTAGCAAGAACAGGACGCTTCAAACTAATCTCGTGATATTCTTCAGATACTAACAGTTGACCTGCAGAAATGGTGAAGCACAACTAGGTCTTGATCTATTTGAACAATTAAAAAGAGATGGTATTGACCTCAATCCCACCATTGTTGGTTGTCTTACTGGTAAGTTTTCTTGCTCGGTGCTGCATGGATAAGCTAGATTTTTTTTTGCCGAACTTACCTGTTTTTCCTTTTCCTTATGTCTTCTGCCCCCAGCAGTTATTTTATATTTGTGTACTGCTTTTCCTTTTGGTGTCAATCGTTCCTAAGGAATTATCTTTTTTCTGCAGGTTTGTGTCTACAAATGTTTTCCAATGATCTTTCACTTGGCAACATCATTGTTAGATTCAACCAAGGGAAGCCACAGATTGACAATAAATGGTACACTCCTTGCTGGACGCTCTATAAATTCAAATACACATGTATGCCAAGCTTCTTGTTAATAGATAGAAAAGTTTGGTTACCACTTAAGCTAAATTCCATATAAGGAGGATAAACTATTTGGAAGTTTCTGTATTACTATATGTTACATTGTTTGACAAACCAAAGGACACCTTTGCCCCTCCGTTGACCATTTCCTCCCCTAACTCCACCACCGTTGGTCCATCTGCTCCCTCATCCGCCGGCCTACTGGTGACCATCTCCTCCGCTTACCTCCCCAATAGCGACCACATGGTCCCCAACCCATCCCAATAGTGACAATCTTTTTTTCGTTCAAACCTATTGGCAGATGTCACCAGAAACAGCGACAAACCACCTAGTCGTTCGTGTTTTCAGATTGTGCTCACCATGAGCACAAGGTTTGGGGATGGCTTCTTCACAATGTCATTTTCATTTCCAGTGGTTTATCCTTCCCGGCAGTGGTGGTCACAAAGAGCTAACATCCTCTACGGCAGCCGACTAATGCAGGGGTCATGCACAAGTGGATTGGGGTATGAAAGTATCAAACTACAATAGGTCCAAACCCAAACCCATACAAATGAATCGTAAAATTGCAACTTAGCAACACATTCAGATCTTTAGATGCAAGCTTTACCATAATAATCCACTACTAAAAGACTATGTCATTTCTGAAATGTGAATACAAGTACATGGTAAACCTTTGATTATTTTTTAGTCATGTTCAAATTTTGAATAAATTGACCACCTACCTTTTTCACGGTCCTTAACGACATAGTTTACCCCTAATCTTTATCAGTATTGTCTTCCTCGTACTACCACCATCGGGCTTCGGCTCCACTTCAGGGATGCTGCAGAGGAACGCCGGGTAATATCAGGGAGATAGCATCTCTACTGCTGGGTTAGGTGTGTGTGCGCGCTCGCTATGGGAGAGAAGTGAGGCATCGTGCTACCCGGTGGAGCTGTGTTCTGATATGGACTGTCGTTAGACTATTTTTTCCGGAGTGGAGGCTGTGGGCACATGGCCCTGATCCGTCGACCCACCCAGCAAAAGGCACAGCCATCGATCCGTCGCCGCCTTTGGCCCGCCGTCGTCCACCCCGTGCAGCACCTCTTGCCACCTCCACTCGAGATCTCCATGGAGGGCTGCGACGGCCGAAACATGCGGCTTTGCCGCGGCCACCTCCGGGAGTAGCGAGGAGGGGTAGGGAGGGGGCGTCGGTGATCTGGGATCGCTCCCCTGGTCGCCTGGAGGAGTGGAGGGGGGTGACTTGGGAGCATAACGGTTCTCACTAGACTATGAAATTGAGTTATCATTCGATTCTAATACTAATCATCATATACTTGCATTATATCTATAATGAGTCCTGTAGTTTTCTTTGTCAGAAGCTTATATTTGCTTGTCTTTTTGTAGGACCTCCTCAGCAATTATGGTCTTCCGTCACGCAATCACAGTCGGTCTGTTACCCTCAAGTGATGTTTTATCTCAAGTGCTAGGATGTTTGAGGTTTCCTCATGACAGTTCATTGAAAAGTACTTTCATTGATAACATGGGAATAAGTTGTGATATGCCACATCACCCCAATACAAATTCACTGTTGGAAGGATTTGGTGAATATGATATTCGGGCTTTTTCAATACTGGAGGTAGAGATGCTATTTTTTAATTAAACCATGGTTCCATTTCAGTACTCTGTAGGTATTAATGCAGCATTTCTTCTTGTCACAGGAAGCTTCTTTGTTAGGAGCAGTTGCAAGTACTTCCACCAAACATACTCAAATTTTCATTGATGCAAGAAGTTCAAAGATCTACACAGCCGAGGTTTTCTTTGCTTATTGCCCCTTTAATATTTTTGTTAGATAAAATGTGTGTTCACCTCACTGGTGTGCTTCACTGTATCATAGAACAGTTTTTTCAGTTAAATCGGTTCCATGTTTGTTATCTTCTCCGTTATTCATGTTGAACCCTACTGCTGCCCTGCCCAGTCGATGCACATGCTGACATTAGATCTAATGATTTTATAGCATCATATGTTTTAGATATGAGATGGTCATTTGGTTCACTTGTAGATATTGGGCCTTGTAGTTACTGCAAAGATGACCTTTGGACTACATGGCACTTTCCTGTCATTCGTTTTCATTATGCAAAAAAAGATTTTAGGAGGGGAATAATGATCGAATTTCTACATTTGAGATACTTATGCAAACCTGTTGCTTGTTTGCTCTTCTTTTTTGCTGATGATTTGGAGATCGACTTCAAAGTTCATTTCTGTCCAAGTAACTTCGGTGTGTTTTGATGCACAGTTTTTCAAGAAAAAAAACATTTTTTCTTAATGCAACTACAGACCAAACGTAGATGGATGATAAACAAGAATATATACCTATATATTCTAATTAATACCTTACATACTTATACTTTAATTTTTTCAGGTTTCTCTTCTAGCAACATTGAAGTCAATGAAGCATCGACTAGCTGCAGGTGAATAAGAAATTAACCTTTTACGCGTGAAATATTTTACTTTGTTTACAATAAAGTTGTTGTGTAACTGTTTGAAGAATTATAAATACATATTATATTTCTAATATTTTTCTTGTTAAACTGGCCAAAGCAGATATGTAGAATCTGAAACTGTTTTACACAATATTATTGCTAAGCTACAAGATTTTTTTCCGACATAGTCCAACTTGTTCCAAGCTTTTTTCCGGGTTCCAATTAAAAAATGTTGACCAAAGAGGGACGGATTGAGCTCAAGCCACCAAGCCAGTGCTTTGTTCTCTTGTTGGGTTCCAGTTGTTCTGGATTAGAGCATTTCCGTTGAATCAGATCTTTCTAGGGAATTATAATGAAATTCTAACTTATGGATAAACTTGTGTGGATCATCAGGTTCTAGGAGTAATCTACGAATTACAACCAAATAATTGCGTGATTTCCCTGTGCAAATATAAGAAAAAATAGAAAAATATTGTATAATTCACATCTTATTCCTTTAGTTCTAATTATATTTTATACCTTGTAGGTGCAAGATTACCGAATGTTACAATTCTGTTGCCCACAGAAAAGAAACAAGTTGATCTTGATGAAAGAGAGAAAACACTTAAACTTGCTGGAAGGTGAAGATTACATTTATTTCTGAATACTTGTCCTATATATTCAGAAATTTTCATTTAATAATGTGGAAGTTAGTATGAGCTCTGACGAGTACATTTTCTTGAATTTTTTTTCTTCTGCTAACATCTAATGTAGTAGTCTTAATCCACTGAGTCAAATACATATTCTCTTTTATGCCTTTACAATTATCCAATAATCATGAAAATACTTATTTGGATTGTTATATACAGAGTTGGTCAAGCAGTTGGCTCCCTGCTGAGGAGATTAGGAATTAAATATCAAGGCGAGGAGTCCCACGGGAGGATGAGGATCAATGGCCTCACACTAAGAAGGTGGTTTAATCCGAAATTCACAAGCACACCCTCCACAGGAGCTCCAGCTGAGTTGCTTCCACTACCCTCGCGGTTAGCAAAGGGATTTCCGATCAGCAGCGCGATATCAGAAGCCTTTCTCTATAACACAGGTTTTACCTTTTCTGTGACCCACCTTTTGCATACGAAGAAGGCAATTACTGTACAGCACCAGCAGATCTCAGATACTAGTTGGACAAAAATAATAGGTTGTCAGAATATGTGGAAACGTTGTTAGACGGAAAAGAAACACCAAGACAGCGGACAGTTTTGTGCAGCAGGTTTGCCCAAATGGATTGCAGGGTCTAGAATATGAAGCTTTCTTTTTTTTCTTTTACGTGCCCTCATTCTGTCTGACAAATCTCTGAGTTGATGACTTCAATTTTGTATCATAGTCGCATATACAAGTTTGTGAAACGTTTCCACTAATATCTAATGGTATTACTCTCTCGAAACATGATTTTATTCCGCTATATATAGCAACCAAATGATACAATCACGAGTCTCGGAACGAAAGATAATGCCAGAGCAGCAGCAAACACATGCCCAAGCAAACAAAAGATGAAATAAAATGAAGACAGAGACGGATCGACTAAACAAAAAAGACCTAGAGTTCGACCAGATCTAGATTGGGCCCGTGAATACTGCGGTCACACTGCAACGGGTCGGCCGCTGGAGGGGGCTCCTCCTAGCGCTCGCGCCCCCATTTAGGGGCTCCATGCCGAACTATAATCAGCTCTTATCGTGAACACGCGGCAACAGTATGTTCGACTTGCTCCTACCATACAGAGGATAGCAGCTATTTAAACCGGTCCGTATATATAATAAACTATATATTAAAGCTAAAGGCTTTTGTTTGCATGAGAGTGCTCCATATTTTTGCACTGTAGATGTTCACTTCCTTCCAATCAATTTTCGTCATGTGGCCTATGCTGTAATGTGCTTTTTCTTTTCCTTTTTTGAAACTCTTGGATTTTGGATTGTAGTTTTAGACGCAGCAACTCCGTAATTTCCCAGCTGTAGCTAACTAGGTCTACATCTCAAAAAAAAAAAGTTACCTACATCTACAACATCGTTTTTATGTCCTTTTTTAAAAACTATTTGGCGGTAATTTCTTGACGCACCTTTATAGCCATGATTTGCAGACCGTATATTTTTTTAGCTATTTTTTTAAAAAAAGTTACTTGACGGTAATCTTCCGGCACAACTTTTCGACCGTAATCTTTAACGCAACTCAATTCGATACACATTTTCGGTCATAACTTTCCGACGGTAGTTAGCCTACGTCTATGGTGGTATTTTTCCCAACTCCTTTAATTATTTGATGGACATTTTTTGGCATCACTTTCCGCACATAAAATTTAAGTGGTAATTACCCTAGGACAAGTCTTCGAGATTGCGTAATTTTATGACCGTAATTTATCGTCGGCTATCAACCGTAAACTTTACTTTAGATAGTAATTCTCTGACATAACTTTCCAGCTGTAGTTCCCCTACATAGTTTCAATACTCTCACTCTTTCTATCAGGTTGTAAATTTCACGTGTTACTACATGTATCAAAAAATACACATAAGATAAAATATATCGTGCAACCAACGTACATATATACTACGTACATGTAAGAATATATATATAACTCACAACACTCCACCTCATGGGTACTGGAGAAGTATCATTTTCTACCAATTAGCGGCTGCCATGTCTCGCTCTTTGTTGGAAAACATAATTTTTCTACGTTTCTCTCTGATGATAACTTCTAGAGATAACTTTTTCCCGTAACTTTCTACTGATATTTACCCCAAGGTACCTCCTCGACCATGAGAAATTCTCCAACAACACTTCAACCATTTTTTCGTTTCTCTCTTCGACGGTAACTTTTCGAGATAACTTTTCATCTGTAATGTCCCACCAGTAGTTACCCGAAGGAATCTCTTCTACGATGAGTAATTCTCTAGTAGTATTTTTTTTCCTTTTCTATTCTTTGACCCATTTTCCGAGTTGTAGTTTCACCATGGTAACTTCGAAGGTAATTTGTCGTCGGTTTCTTTGATTGTCATTTCTACACATGGAATTTTGACCTTAGCAGTGATTATTCGACAATAATCCTTCATCGACGTGCTAGTAGTTATTCCACGCAAATCATCAGTCCCAAATAGTAATTTCCCTATGGTAATTATTTAACAACAATTTTTACCGGTAATTTTTAAAGGTGCACACTAAGCAATAGTGGATTGAGCTATGGTTTTTGTGAAAATTTTGAAAAATGGTGGGTTTTTTAGCCTAGCCACAATTGTGATGATTTTTGGCAATTTTCTCCTTTTTTTAGAAAAGGGAAAGGCTGATAAAGCCATGGAGGAACACAAAAGCAAAAGCCCAAACCAGTCCGAAAGCCCAAAACCCTAGCTCCGCCTTCGCCCACCCACCCCCGCGTTCCAAATCAGCCAGACATGGTGCTCGGCCTCCACCCCTTCGCCGACATCGCCGCCGACGGCACCCCTCGCCTCGACGTCGCCAATGGAGAGGAGATCGTCCGCGTGCAGCGTGCTTCCGCGCTCGCCCTCGGCGGCCGCGCGCCAGAGCCGCCCGGGACCGTCTTCATCACTACCAGGTAGTAGCATCTCGTTTCGCTACACTCATGGTCGTGGCTACGGCCCGGCGTTCCTGACATGGGGTGCTTTGACGCTAGGAGGGTGATCTGGGTTAGCGACACAGAGAGGAACAAGGGCTACGCGGTGGACTTCGTCGCCGTCTCGCTCCACGCAGTGTCGCGAGACCCCGAGGCGTACCCCTCCCCGTGCATCTACACGCAGGTGATTTCCTACATAACAGTTTTGGATAACTCCAAATTAACATTGACATAGGACATAGGACATTTGCGGCTGATCAGCTGGTTGGGTAGTGACAGATTTGAGACTAAGTTGTGACAGATCGAAATGATTGAACTGATGATAAATGTGCTTTAAGCTGCTGATTTATTTTGGGGGTTTGGTAATGATGGTTGGGGAGCGTCCTAATGGTTGATCGATGATCACATTTATGTAGGGTGGCTTCTTTTCTTATGGTGAGATTTTTTTTTCTTTCTTTTGTATTGTTTTTGTGGATAATTATTGTCATACCTTTTGGTTTGGGGTGCGCTCACGTAGAATAGAAGTTAGATGGTCGAAGCTGTTATCTTTTGCAATAAGGTATCGTTTTTTGTGTGGAATTAAGGAACCAGGTTAGCTCACTTAGCGCATCTAGTCCAAAGAAAATATAGTCTGTTTTAGAATTGTTAAAACTTTCTAGACTTGGTAATGCTTGGAATGATTAAAATCTTAGAGAGATATTTCTGTCTGGAGTTTGACATGATCAACTGGGCACATTTTTTTCATGTTTATTATTTGTTGATTTCAATGCTGAGTGGCTTTGCAAGTGAAAGTGGCCTTGTGTATTTCCTAAACTTACTGAAGTAGTATAACCTACTTCTTGGCATCTAAGGGCCTGTTTGATTCGAAGGATTTTCAAATTGCAGGAATAGGAAGAACGTAGGAATAGTATGCCATGACATCATCAATCCTACAGGAATTTAAAATACAGGAATTTGTAAAACACGCCATTGGTCACTATGGAATACACACAGAGGTTGGACCTAAAGGAAATTTTTCTATGCGAAGTAGACCATATGAAAGATTCCTATGGTTCCAAATCCTGCAAACCAAACAAGCTCTATAGGGAAAATAAAAGGAATTAAACCCTCATTCCTTTGAACCAAACAAGCCCTATTTTAGTAAACATAATTGTAGGCACCAGTGATGTTTTTAATCCTTTGGTAAAGCCCAATACTTCATCATTGTTGATTACATCATATGATTCTCTTTTTGTTCTGATAGTCTTAGCCTACAAGCAAATACTATACCTATATATCATTCATACATATTTCTGTTTTAGAAAAAAACATTTATGTAACTTCTTTCAGGGAATGTGATTGACCGAAGTGTTGATATTGTTGTTGATCAAGGGTGTGGATTATTTGCCAAGAAATTTGTAGTGTCAAGTGAACTTTGCATGCTTATGATTCGCAGCAACAACTTCGCCAAGATTCCATTTTGGTTGATTTTCTATTCTATTTTCGTGCCATTTTTTTTTTTGAAAAACTAATGAGCTTATATCTCTTATAAAGTCATTTTGGCTTAATTTTTCCGTACGTAACCCATCTGATCTGGATATCCTGACTGATTGCAAGTCCACTGCATGTGCAATTCTGTAGGCTTCTCGTATTTCGGAAATATTATGCATAATACTCTTGTACTGATCGATTCCAACCTTTGATATTCCCTTCTACTGATTTCTGAAGATCGAGACAGAAGTTGGCTCTGATGAGGAGTCTGACGAATCAGATTCTGAAGCAAATGGTGCAGTAGATCTCTCAAAAGTCACTGAGATGCGCATCATACCATCAGATCCCGATCAGTGTATCCTTTTATGCGAATTGTCTGATCCATATCTTTGTTTCTATTGCATGCATTTCATCTCTGATTCTCCTATACTGGAATTTTGGGTACCTCAGATTTACTAGCAAAATATTATCCTTCCGAGAGTTATGTTTAATGAGCTCAGCCCTTTGACTATTTGTTTTATAATTTGGCACAAAGTGATTGTATCCTCATTACCAATAACCAATGATTGTGTTTTATAATCTTAAAAAGGGTGGGTGTTTACGGTTAATCTTGTTGTAAATATATTATGCCTATGTTGCTAGATATAATGTGTGGCATTGGGAAAATGTTGACCTTTTGTACTTCTTAAGGTCAACATTACATGTCTCATTATCATTCAGTTATGTGTGTCCTTTCTTTGACTATTTCCCCAAAACAACATTTATAGGAACAACTGTAAAAGGCTGCAAAATTGAAGTTTGTGTTTCACAAGACTAGTGTAACTTTGGGGGTGTGGGGTGGGGGTGGGATGTGTCCTGATGTACAGTGACCCAATTTTGTTACTGGCTTAGATACACAATCTGGGTGTAGGGCGACCTACTTAAACCAACCCAGGGGTGTGGGGTGTGTCCTGATCTACAGTAACCTACTTTGGTTACTGGCTTAGATACACAATCTGGGTGTAGGGTGACCTACTTGAACCAACCTGACAAGTTTGGTGATCCGCTGTAAAGTTTACCCCTTTATTGAAAGTGTGTTGTTTCACAAAATGATAACCTGATGGGAAAATGTTTTCATAGGTTTCCAATGAATTATAGTTCTGTCAAATTTACTCCTGTTTCTTTGGATCAATTGTTGGTCTAACTCCTACTCCAGGACCAAGTAAAAGCTCTATTCATGAAGTTTGAGAATAGCGGTGTAGACATTGAATTGGGTTGAAAACACCTTATATGTTGCTGCTATTTGATTTGGTGTTATCTACGCCAGCTAGATTGCGGGAATTAGTATGATCATTTTGTCATATATTTATTTGTATTTATTACTCAATAAGATGCCTATATGTCAGCAAATGTGTATCTGCTATCTTTAGAAACTTGTGTTATGTATTTATCTTGGATCCTTGACCGACTTTTTAGTGGATGAACTCTTCGAAGCATTCTCCCACTCTGCTGAGTTGAACCCAGATCCAAATGCTGGTAACGTTTTTAACTTTCCACAATCTCAACTACTCCCTCCGGTCTGAAATAATCGACGCGTCACAGTACCTGCCCCCTGTGCATTTCCTGTCTGAGGGCGCGTCAATTTAATGCGGCCAGAGGGAGTACAACATTTAGACCTTTTTTTTTTGTATCTTTCAGTCAAAAATACTACTCCCTCCGTTCCAAATTAGGTGTCACAGCTTTGGTCATATTTGGTCTAGATATGCATGTATCTAGATGCGTTTCAGTGTGTAGGTTCGTTCATTCTGAAAAAAAAAAACGCAACAACTAATTTGGAACGGATGTAGTTAATGATAAATTTGGCTGCAAATATATCCTGCGTACATACATTGAATGACTTATGATGTAGTTAGTATATTAGGAATGAAACCCGGTGAACAGGAGGGTACGTGAGCACCCCCTGACTACTCGACACGTGTCTAACGCCGTTAGACGGAGACCCAGGACACGTTTCCCTTATCTGGTGACCATGGGCCGCTCCACCAACCCCTCACCCCATGTCCTCCACCAACCCCTCGCCAGGAACGCGGCATCGTCTGCTGCCCGCTCCAACCTGGCCTCCTCTGCTGCCGCTGGACCACGCCGGAGCGGCACAAATCGAGTCGGAGCTCGCCGCCGCGCTCCCCGGTCAGTGCTCGTCGGCACGCAGCGCCGCCGCACATCCTCAGCCGGCCGGATCTCGTCCGCATCAGCGCGGCACCGTCCGCCCCACTCCCTCTAGCGGCTGCAGGTGAACGGACGCGTTCAAGGTCAGGGCGGCGGCCTCGTCGAGCGCTCGCAAGATCCGTCGATCTCGCCGGAGCTCGAGGGAGGTCATGGCGGACGAGCTCCGGTGATGCGGCAGCGTTCAAGGGTAGGGCCCGCGTTGTTCAGGAGGTGTGGGGAAGCGGCGGTCGCGTCCCTAGCCGTGTTGGGCGCGTCCAGGACAGCGACGTGCGGCGGCGCAAGATCCGTCGGGCGCTGTTCGTCGAGCACTGCAGGCGAGCGGACAGCCGGAGCTCGAGGGGGAGGCCATGGCGGACGAGCTCTGGTGATGCAGCGGCGGCGACGTTCAAGGGCAGGGGCGGCGACGTTCAAGGGCAGAGAACGCGTGGTCTGTAGATGGGCGTTGGCGACCTTCCCACCCTAGGCGGCGGCAGCCTCGGTGCTAGCCCGACAGCTGCGGCCTCCCCAGGCGCGTTCCCGACGGCGGCGGCGGCCCCCGCGCGTGCCCGGCGGCAGGGGCATCCCTAGGCGTGTTCCCGGCGGAGGCACGGCCTCGGCTGTAGCCCGACGGCTGCGGCGGACCCCGGCGCGTGCCTGGCGGCAGCGGCCTCCCACGACGCCCGCCCGACGGCGGCGGCCGACTCAAACCTTGGCGCGAATTAAGGTTGCTTCTTCTTGTTTCTTCCCAGGCGTCCCCGGCGGCAGAGACCTTGATTCGCTTTGCTTCTTCTTGTTTCTTCAGACTTGGAAGATTGGAGTTGAGGGAAAAAGAAATCCCGGCGCAGAAGCACGGGCACTGTCTCGCAAGCCAATTTGCGTGGATTGAACTGTATAAGCTGATTTTGATGGTGTCGTTTGTTACTTTTTGTGGAACAAACTCGATTTGTTCATCCGTCTAACGACCTGATTCTGGCTCCAAGAGAGACGACCTGTTCCGCTCTTCCGCGTTGGATTTGGTAGAGGAGAGGGGATTTTGTATTAATTATTATGGTTGATTTCGACTAGGGGGAG
This sequence comes from Lolium rigidum, assembly GCF_022539505.1. NCBI lineage: Eukaryota > Viridiplantae > Streptophyta > Magnoliopsida > Poales > Poaceae > Lolium > Lolium rigidum. The sequence continues at coordinate 99,262,690 of NC_061511.1, read as the reverse complement.
CTGAGCTGAGATGCGGCAGTGAAGAGATGATTCACAACAGCGCCGATTGATTGGTTCTTGTTGGTATTTTTGGAGCGCTCTCTGCCATGGCCGCACAGTGAATGCACATGCAGCTCAGAGGCATGAAGAAAAGTTGATTTCACGGTCGTTTAATCGCCGTGAGCATCTATTCACGGAGAGCGAATCTAAAAGCAAATCCAACGATGTCTAAGGGGTGCTCACGTACCCCCCTGTTCACCGAATCCACTCTCTAGTATATTATTGGTAAAAAAATATAATAATGCCTTTTTGTAAATTCCAGAGAGTGATGAAGAGAATGGCTGGGTTCATGATGATGGAGGTGATGACGATATGTGTGATGGTAAACACTCTTCATTTGTATTTCTGTCGCAAACTTTCATTTTCTAGAATTTGTTTAGCATAATATTGATATGTTCTCACATGCAGGAAGTGACGCTGAGGAGTTTTCAGATGACACTCCAATAGGACAAATTGATGAACATGGTATTACTCGCAGTGTAGTCGAGGTATGCACTGGGTTTATTAAATTGTTACACTTCCATTTTGCTTATTCATGATGAATGGAAATGTGAAATGGTGAAAGAAGACACTTCTATTAAGGCCAAGTTGTGACCTTCTTTCTTCCATGCAAGATGCAGCTTTGTGGCTCCATTTTAGTTTTACATATTCAGATATTCTCATCTTTCTTACTCAGGTGTATATTTTACTAGCTGTGTCATTTATTAGGCTGTCCACCTTTACGTCTCCTACTGACTTATCTTTATAGCACAACAAACTGTGCACAACAGCACCAGGCCACCAGCATGTATGCCGAGAGGGATAGTATGGGAGAACAATTTGCCAGCAAAATGTACAAAGTTGGCTATGCCAGGATTGATCAATTATGAATATTTTGTAGTGTCATGATTTATTTTTGTGGGGCTGGAGTTCATCCACAAGCCTGAACCAACTAATTCACTGCGAGTCTGGCAGTATCCTAGCTCCCAGAATCTCATATGTAGGCAGCAAACTCTAATGCTTGGTTATTAGCCTTGTGTAGCCCTTCCAGCAGGCCAGGAACTTTTTTGTAGCAGGGGAACCCCGAAAGCAAGGAAAATGGTAGCTCACCGTGTTGAAAGGCAGCCTGAGACAAGACTAGGGGAGGGAACCGAACATACCCAACTAATCTTGATAGGCAAAGGTGTAATACCCAAAAACTTTGTGAGCTAATTACCATGGTTTAAGCCGATATTGCCGGTGTTGGGACGCCCTCCGACGGCAAGGTTTGCGGGGTGTTGACCCTTGTGTCTAAGGCGGGAACAAGGACAGGCACAACAACTGTTGCACCAGCGAGTTCCTGGTTGAGATGTCTCCACCAAAAACCAATACATCAGCAGCGCGCACACATCGAGCCCAAGGCCGTGCTAGCCGAGCTGATGGCTCCACCACCCAGTCAACCGGAGCCTACACCCTACAATACCACAACGGTTTCCAGAGCTGCCGCTCTGTCTCTCATGCCGTCCTCGAAGTCGAAGCCACACACCAGTTGAGAAAGAACCTAGGGTGTGTTTGGTTCCAGAACCAAGTGGAATGGAACGGAACCATTCCGCACCTAGAGCCAATTCTTATGTTCGGTTGTGAAATGGAACGGAACCAAGTGGTTCCTCGAAAGGAAATATTCTCTCCATATGCGGAATACACCCATTCTACCGAATCGGTGGAATGTGGTGGAACGGTTGTTAATTAGCCTTTGTTAATTACGAAGCACTCCACTAATTCAACAACAAACAACAACAACAACACAACAACCAAGCCTTTCAGTCCCAAACAAGTTGGGGTAGGCTAGAGTTGAAACCCATAAGATCTCGAAGCCAAGTCATGGTTCCGGAACGTGGATAGCTAAAACTTTGTCGATATTCCAAACCTTCAGGTCTCTCTTAACGGACTCCTCCCATGTCAAGTTTGGTCTACCACGACCCCTCTTAACATTCTCAGCACGCTTTATCCGTCCGCTATGCATTAGCGCTTCCGGAGGCCTCCGTTGGATATGTCCAAACCATCTGAGACGATGTTGGACCAGCTTCTCTTCAATCGGTGCTACCCCAACTCTCTCCCGTATATCGTCATTCTGTACCCGATCCTTTCTTGTGTGGCCACATATCCATCTCAACATGCGCATTTGGATATGTCGTCTCTTCGTTGGCCAACACTCCGCGCCATACAACATCGCAGGTCGGATAGCTGTCCTATAAAACCTGCCTTTTAGCTTTTGTGGCACTCTCTTGTCACAGAGTACGCCAGAAGCTTGGCGCCACTTCATCCAACCAGCCTTGATTCGGTGGCCCACATCTTCATCGATATCGCCATCCTTCTGCAACATGGACCAAATATCGAAAAGTGTCTCTCTTCGGTACCACCCGCCCATCAAGGCTAACCTCTCCCTCCTCGTGCCTAGTAGAACTGAAACTGCACCTCATGTATTCAGTTTTAGTTCTACTAAGCCTAAAACCTTTCGATTCCAGAATTCGCCTCCACAACTTTCTATTAACCCCCGTTCGGCTATCATCGACTAGCACCACATCATCCGCAAAGAGCATACACCATGGGATATCTCCTTGTATATCCCTTGTGACCTCATCCATCACCAAATCAAAAAGATAAGGGCTCAAAGCTGACCCTTGGTGTAGCCCTATTCTAATTGGAAAGTCATCAGTGTCGCCATCACTTGTTCGAACACTTGTCACAACATTATCATACATATCCTTGATGAGGGTAATGCACTTTATTGGGACTTTGTGTTTCTCCAAGGCCCACCACATGACATTCCGAGGTATCTTATCATAGGCCTTCTCCAAATCAATGAACACCATATGAAGGTCCTTCTTTTGCTCCCTTATCTCTCCATCAGCTGTCGTACCAAGATGGCTTCCATGGTAGACCTCCCAGGCATGAAACCAAATTGGTTTTTGGTCACGCTTGTCAACCTTCTTAAGCGGTGCTCAATGACTCTCTCCCATAGCTTCATAGTATGGCTCATCAGCTTGATTCCACGGTAATTAGTACAACTTTGAACATCCCCCTTATTCTTGAAGATTGGTACTAAAATACTCCACCTCCATTCTTCGGGCATCTTGTTTGACCAAAAAATAAGGTTGAAAAGCTTAGTTAGCCATAATATCGCTACGTCTCCAAGGCCTCTCCACGCCTCGATGGGGATACCATCATGACCCATCGCCTTGCCTCCTTTCATCCTCCTTAACGCCTCCTTAACCTCAGACTCCTGGATACGTCGCACAAAACACATGATGGTATCATCAAAGGAGTCGTCTAGCTCAATGGTAGAGCTCTCAACCTCTCCATTGTAAAGGTTGTCAAAGTACTCCCGCCATATACGCTTGATCGCCTCATCCTTCACAAGAAGTTGATCCTCTCCGTCCTTGATGCATTTGACTTTGTTGACATCCCTCGTCTTCCTCTCCCTAAACTTGGCCATCTTATAGATGTCCCTTTCGCCTTCCTTCGTGTTTAAACGTTGGTAGAGGTCCTCATACGTCCGACCCCTTGCTTCACTCACCGCCCGCTTTGCAGCCTTCTTCGCCACCTTGTACTTCTCCATGTTAGCTGCACTCCTGTCCAGATATAGGCATCTGAAACAGTGCTTCTTCTCCCTAATAACCTTCTGGACCTCATCGTTCCACCACCATGTATCCTTAGCTTCCCTTCTACTTCCCTTAGTCACCCCAAACTCCTCTACAGCGACCTTCCGCAAGCAGGTCGCCGTACTCGTCCACATCATGTTTGCATCGTCTCCTTCCTCCCAAGGGCCCTCCTTAATAACCCTCTCCCTGAAAGTCTGGGATGCCTCAACCTTGAGCTTCCACCACTTTGTTCTAGCGACTTTGGCGCGCTTGCCCCGCTAGACACGGATCCTAAAGCGAAAGTCAGCAACCACCAGCTTATGGCCCTGTTTGTTTGGGCTGGAGCTTGAGCTTTTACTGCTTTTGGGTCTTTAAAAGCACAAGCCCAGCCAAACACCTAACTTCTAGGCATGAGCTTCTACAAGCACTTCTCACATTTACACTGCCCATAAGCACCTCCCAGGGTATTTCCCGCAGCTTCTCGTGGCTTCTCATTTACAAAACGAACCGGTATACAATAGCAGCCCAAAAGTTTGTGTTATCCCCCATCGGTCCTTTAGCCCAAAATGATATATTTTTTGCATCTCGAGAAAAATTCAGATTCTTAGTTAATTAATATTTTATAGTAAAATCTTTTTAAATAGAAAATAATAAGGAAAATAATATTTTTGTTATTATTAAATAATAAGGAAAATAATATTTTTGTTATTATTAAATAATAAGGAAAATAATATTTTTGTTATTATTTTCTATTTTACATTTGACCAGCCGTCCTGGATGCAGTTCGCCAAACAGCAATTTTACATTTGACCAGCCATCCAGCTCCAGCTGGATGCAGTTTGCCAAACAATAATTTTACATTTGACCAGCCATCCAGCTCCAGCTGCTTCTCAGATCTTACCAGCTCCAGCTGCTTTTCGTTTAGCTGCAGCCCAAACAAACAGGCACTATGTTGAGGGACAACACTCTCTCCAGGTATCACCTTACAATCAATGCAGGCGCGTCTGTCTTCTCTTCTAGAGAGGACAAAATTAATCTGGCTAGAGTGTAGACCACTACTGAACGTCACTAGATTGGATTCTCTCTTCCTAAAGAGGGTGTTAGCTACGACCATGTCATAGGCTAGAGCGAAGCTCAGGACGTCTTCTCCTTCTTGGTTCCTGATGCCATAGCCAAAGCCCCCATGCACCCTTTCAAAACCTGTGTTAGATGCACCCACATGGCCATTGAGGTCTCCTCCTATGAAGAGCTTCTCACCAATAGGTACCCTCCTAACCAAGTCCTCCAGGCCTTCCCAGAACTCCCTCTTGGTGCTCTCATTGTGGCCTACTTGTGGGGCATACGCGCTAATAACATTTAGGACTAAGTCCCCAACAACCAGCTTGACAAGGATCATCTGGTCCCCTTGCCTCTTGACGTCCACAACTCCATCTTTGAGGCTCTTATTGACCAAGATGCCTACTCTACTCCATTTTTGTTTGAAGTTGTCCCCGTGTACCACAACTTGAAACCGGTATCCTCCACCTCCTTCGCCTTCTGTCCCTTCCATTTGGTTTCTTGGACACATAGGACATCAACATGCCTCCTCACCGCCGTATCAACTAACTCCCGTAACTTACCCGTCAGGGACCCTACGTTCCAGTTACCTAAGCGTATCCTCCTAGGCTCGGCTAACTTCCTTACCCTCCGCACTCGTCGAGTCAAATGCGGAGACCCTTGCTCATTTTTCACTACACCGGAGCGTCGGTGCAGCGCGCCACTAAGGATGCGGCGACCCGACCCTTGCTCACTTATCACCGTATCCAGATCAAGATATGGCGCGCCACCAAGGGGGTGACGGCTCGGCCCTTGCCCATTTGACACCACACCCGGGTTCCGATGTGGCGCGTCGCTAAGAGGGTTACGCCCCAACGATGTTCCTTTGGGTTTCATCTGCATAAGAGTGGCTGGGTTTTTTACGTTGGCTCGCCCCGCCTATCACAACCCTCCTCCTTTACCCGGTCTTGGGACCGGCTATGTTGAGACAATATAGGCGGAGTTGAAGCACTCCACTAATTCAGCTGAAAAATAATTAGTCGTTACTAATTACGATTTTGAGATTAAAAAATCATTTGCCACTGTTAATTACGATTTCGAGAAAAAAAAATTAAAGTTTAACCTCATTCCGTTCTGCTCTCAAATTCCCCCCAATCGAAGAAAAATATTGTTAATTACGATTTTGAGATTTAAAAGGCCATTAGACGTTGTTAATTACGATTTTGAGATTTTAAAAAAGCCATTTACCATTGTTAATTACAATTTCGAGACAAAAGATTAGCCTCATTCCGTTCTGCTCTCCAATTCCTCCAACCGAACAAAAAAACGTACCATTCCGTTTCTCCTTTTTTCCTGAACCGAAAACGGGGATGGAACCATTCCATTCCTCTGGAACGGAACCATTCCATTCCATTCCACGTCGTTCCAAAACCGAACACACCCCTAAACAACACACGCTCGCCAACCCTGAAGCTGGTGCACCAGGCTGGCCAGTGACTCTGCCACCCAAGTGACAGGAGCTGACACCATACATAGGATGACCGATTTCTGGAGCCACCGCTCTGACATCCAGACTGCCCTGAGGGTGCGCATGTGCCGAGCCGACGACTTTGTCACCCAAACAACCAAAGCCAACACCCTGCTACACCCAGCCAATCCACGGCATTTTTCCAGAGCCGCCGCTCCAACTTCTCTTAGCACACTATTCAGGGCTGCCGTCCCAGGGTAGACTGCCCTGGCCAGCTGGGCAGCACAGAAAGCTCGTTCGCCTAGGTCATGGCCTTCCAAGGAGGAAGCAACGAGGATGCTGCCATCACCCGCTTGAGCCGAAACCGGGAACAAGAGCTTTCGCCGGAGGATCCAAAAACCCCCGATAGTGGGAGATAAGCCTGAACACGCAAGGAGGGGCATGATGCCACGTGGTTTTCACCTGATGCTCTGGCTCCCGTAGCCGCCGATTTCTGGAGCCACCGCTCTGACATCCAGACTGCCCTGAGGCTGCAAACGAGCCGAGCCAACGACTTTGTCACCCAAGCAACTAAAGCCAACACCCTGCTACACCCAGCCACACCACGGCATTTTCCAGAGCTGCCGCTCCAACTTCTCTTAGCACACTATTCGGGGCCGCCGTCCCAGGGTAGACTGCCCTCGCCAGCTGGGCACCACAAAAAGCTCGTCCGCCTAGCTCATGGCCTTGCTGCCAATCTGCCATCACACGCTCCGGCAGAAACTGGGAACAAGAGCTTTCGCCCGAGGATCCAACCCCCCACGCACTGCCACCCATGACCATCTCTCAGCGAGCAGCCCAGAGACGCAGTGATCCCCACACACCGACTCCCTCCACAACCGCCAAACCCCCACCGCTGTAGGATCTGGGGAGCATTAGATCCCCATTCCGCCACCCAAAGAGCGACACTGCACTGCCGTTGAGGAAGCTGGGACCACCACCACTGCATGGGGACTACCTTGGCTGCTGCACTCTGCAGCAGCAGGTTGTCGGCACCAACCACTCCCAGACCACCTTGGCAGCTAGGCCTGCAGCCGCTGTAGCGAGGGCTGGTGGCAAGCAAGTGGCGGAGCTGTTGGCGGCACTAGGGTTTGCCCCTGGTGTTGCCTTGGGCTGCAACATGGGGATGGGGCCCTCAGTAGTGATGTCACCCTGTCGGTTTCTAGTACTTTGACACATTTATTTTCTTATTTCATTTTATTTATGTTTCCTATAGTTTGCTTACTATTTCTTTAGGTTGAGTTTGTTTATCATTGTCCTCTTTATTTCTTTAAGATATAAAATTAAATAAGCACAGATAATTAACCCACCATTGGGGTATTACATAGCACCTTCGCTTTCATTACTACACAACTCTCACATACATTATCTTATTAGAACCTTGTCTTTTAGAACCTGTATTCTGTTGTGTGTTGCGAACTTGTCATGGAGTCTTTGGGAGATTATTGTTGCAGATTGTGCTGGTTGACCTTTTGCTGGATAGAATATTTCTAATCTATTGATATCAGTTTTTATGATATGGCTGTGGATATGTATGTACGATTAACGTTACATTTTCTTTTGCATGCTATTTATGTTCTTGTGCTTGTGGATTATATTAATTGCATGTCGCGGATATCATTATACGCAAAGGAGGCTCTGCTGAATTTTCCTTCATAGTAAAGTTTAATTTCCTTATGTAGTCTATGTGGTAGCATTAAGTGCTTGGTTCGTTTCGGGTGTTACAAATAGACCAAGTATTTCCCATCCCAGCTGAGAAGTTTGATCTGTAAACCAAGATAAATGACAACGGACTGTTGCTCGGGAGGCTAGCTGTGTGAATGCGCACCCTGCTCAGAGGGGGTCCGTCTATTAAAATTTGCTACCAAGGGCTAGTCTTGTCAGCTCTTTTTTTTGTTTTGTTTAAATCGAAATGTTTTTAACTTGCTTTTCTTCCCTCTCATTGCTGACACAAATCAAATTCCCATATTGCTTTTATTTGCAGCTTGAGATCAATGACCAGCGTTTTGGGGATGCAGAGGAAGCAGAAGGGGAGAGGAGCCACAGAAATGGAAGATAGGCGTAAGCACCCTGGTCTATCTTCCTCGAGGAACGACATGATTGGTTATCTGTAGATTTCCACTCGTGCAGTGTTTCGCTGTAATGATTTAACCTTGTGATTCCTTCCTAGATGTCATAGGAATCCTTGGGACTATCTTGTAAACATACACATCAACGAGAAAATGACAGAAGGTCTTGCATACAGCATACTGGTCAAGAGAATGTAACCTGTAGTATGCTAGAGGATGTGAAGGATTAATTTAATTTCTAATGGGTGGAATCGGGGAAAGAAAGAGATATGCTTTTGTATGTTTGCAACATATGATGTGTGACCTCGGACATATGCCTCTTTGGTACTCGCTCTGACCCACGATATATGACTGTTGCCAAAACACCTTAGAGCATCTCCAGCCGTTTGGGCTCCCCACGCCCAAATCCGGCGATATTGTCGTCCGGATTGGAGGAAAATTTGGCCTGGGGAGGCCCATCTTCCCAGCCGCGAGCCCAGGATGGATAACGGACTTCGGCGAATTCAGATAAAATTGGCGAGTTCGTTCAAACATAAGCGAATTTTAATGATATTTACCATATAGAGGCGAGTTCGTGCATAAATAGGCCGAATTCGTACATATATTTGAATTCGGCGATTGGGCAAACTAAACTTAAACTAAATAGCGGCCTACTACATGCCGAAATGGCGGTAGAAGGACGTGTAGTCGCCGCCGTCGTCGTCGTCTCTCGAGCCGGCGTTGTCCTGGGGCGCCGGAGCCTCGTACCAGCGGCTCGTGCCCTGGCCAGCGTCGCCGGTGCGTGGCGGCGACGGAAGGTACATGTCGTCGTCGCTGCTCTCCTCGAGCTTGACCACCTCCCACGGCGCGGCGTTCCTACCGGCGGATGGTGCGGCGGCGCGAGCGGCGAGTTGACGCACGGCGGCCAGATCCAGCAGCCGCCGCTGCTGCTCCGCCTCCTGGCGCTCCCAGTCGCGCCTGGACCGGTCCGATGCGGTGTCGTCCGCGCGCTTCTCCTCCTCCATGTCCTTCAGCGACCTGGCGATCGTCTCCGCCATCGCGGCGTCCTCCGCGCGCTTCGCCTCCTCCTCGGCGAGCTGGTTTGCGGCGGCCTCTTTCTTCGTCTTCTTCCGGCCGCTCTGCGGAGCGGAAGGCTGGTCGCGGATGACGAGGGCGCCGCTGCTGCGCCCTCTGGTCGGCGGTGGCGACGCCGGTTCCTTCTTCACGGTCGCCCACTCCTGCTTGACGGTGGCCGGCGTCGACCCGTCGGACCTGGACGCCGACCGCGAGCCAGACGCCTCCTCGGCATCCAGGAACTACCGTGCCGGCGCGACACGGTAGGCGCCACCGGCGGCGGCATCCCCAGGACGGGGGAGTTCCCGTCCTCGATGTGCGCGAGCATGTTTTCGAGGGTGCGGTCAGGCGCGCTCCACCATCGGCGGCGGCCGGCGGCGTTATTCCTTGCCGGAGGAGGAGGAGGAGGGCCGTCGTACGCCCGGATTTCGCGTTCATACCTGCGCCGGAAGAACGCGATCCACGATTTGTGGTTGTCGGGGAAGAAACGCGGATCCGCGCGGCTGCTCGTCACCGAGAGTGGCGAGCACCTCGTTGATCGCCGTTCGAGTGCGCCCCCGTTGGCGGCGGCGGGATCGGCACGCCGCCTGCGCTCAGCCTCCATCCCCCCGGTGCGCGGAAGTCCGGCGGCGCCGGGTAGCCCGCCGCGTGGAGGAGCCGTCCCTCCCATTGGTGGAGAGAGCGGCGGCCGAAGCCGTTCTTGGCCGCACCGTCGTTCGCCATTGCTACCTCTTCGAGTTCGGGGGAAGATTTGGTGGAATGCGAGAGAGAGGAGAGGTGAATGCGGGGCAGACGCAGTAGTTCGGCGATAAATAGAGGTAGGCGCGCGTGATACCGAGGCGACGGCATTAACTCGCCGCGTGGAAGCTACGCGGCCGGCGAATACTGACCGGCGGCAGGCTTTTACAGCGCGCGGAAGACGATGCGATGAGGACGACGATCGTGGTCTCTCGCCGACAAGTTGGGGCCACCAGACGCGCGGGAAGTTTCCTCGACGTTTCGCGCGCTTTCGTTTCGTCCGGAGTCCCCGACCGCTCCCCGGGGGGCCGGGGATGGCGTGGGATCGCCGGATGAATTTAGGCCCAAATCCGGACGAAAACGAGAAACCGGGGGCGCAACTGGACCGAATTACGCCGTCCGGATGGAAAAAACGTCCCTCGGGGGCCTAGTCAGGGAGATGAGTGGAGATGCTCTTATATTGTGGAACGGAGGGAGTAGATGGGATCATATTGTGTCCCGTCACGTTGAAAAATTCCTAGAGAATTGTACATTGTTCTTCAAACTTGACTGTATTTTATTACTTTATGAAGACCTATTGCATAAAAATACTCTGTTTGGATAAAGAGAAAACATGTCATTTGAAACCTGGGAATCGCAAACAATAGTTGTACGTGAATTCTCAATGGCTCCAGGCCTCTTTGATATCGCCGGTTCGCTAATCCCGGCCATAGGCACTACCATGCCTTTTCCCGGGCAGCCGTCCAGACTTCCGGCCGGACGACAAACCTATTTTCGCTATTTGATAAAAATTTAGCATACTAAGCTTGTTTGCCCAGACTTCAAAATTTTGTTGGGTCCACCTATGATTTCGGCCCATCATCGTCCCTTGTCCATTGACGTCGATAAGGAAGATGATCTGGTGCTCCTACGCATCCTGACCGACTACGCCATTTTACATGCATATTTTGACGAGCCGGATTCCAACATATCCCATGCACGATGGCTCCGAAAACGACGAGAGCGAGGTGGGCGACGAGGATGACGACTAGTCAATGTACGTCACGGCGGACGCATAGGGGCGCCTGGGCAGCCGCCAACAATGTCCTGGCCTTGGGCAGTGGTAAGGGCATCTCCAACCGGGCGACCCAAATGGATGACCCAGCGTGTCCGTTTTGGGCCGTTTGCGTGGCCGAGCGGACGCGCGGACAGCGGCCCGCGTCCGCGTGTCCGTTTGGGTCGCGCGCTGCGCCCAACGCGCGGACGCACCGCATAATCGGACAAATACGAAAAGAAACGAAACACGGAAATTTTAAACGATATTTCATAAACATATGCCCTATTTTGGGCAAAATTTATACATATTCCTATTTTGGGCAAATAACTGACAAAAGAAGCCCTATATGGCTTTTAAATTTAAACTAAAAACCCTCTAGTAGGGTTTGGTCGGCGGCGCGGTGGCCGCCGGTGCGCCGCCTAGCCCCTGTGGGCAAAGTCGGCGTCGTCGTCGTCGTCGACGACGTCCCCGGGCGGCGAGGCACTGTTGTGGCTCGACCGCGCCGGGGACTCCGGCCACGGAGACCACAGGGCCTCCTCCCAGGCCGAGTGGGGGTCCGGAGCGACCCGAGGTAGCGGCGGCGCGGATAGCAGCGCCTCCTCCCTGAGGCGCTGCTGCCTCTCCTGCCAGGCGCGGCGCCTGGCCTCCTGGCGGCGCCGCTCCTCCGCGCGACGCCTGGCCTCCTGCCGCCGCTGCTCCTCGCGGCGCTCCTCGTCGGCGCGGCGCCTGGCCTCCTCCCGCCGCGCCGCTTCGTCCTCGTCCCGTCGCGCCCGACGGGCCCGGGCGTAGAGCACCCACAGCTCCGCTTCCTCCTCCGCCGCCCGCGCCGCTTCCTCCGGCTCGGAGGTACGGATGGCATCTCGAAGGTCCGGCCGGTTGGCCTCCTCCTCCGCCGCCGAGATGAGCTTGGCGGCGCGGATGTCCGGGTCCTCCTCCGAGGACTCGGGCTTCGGCTCGAGCAGCAGCGGCGGCGGTTGCGGCAATGCCGCGCCGCCGCGGGCGGCCTCTCCGATGTGGAGGCCGCCTCGGTTTGCTGCCGATGGCCGCAGCGCCGGCGGAGGCCGGCGGCTGCTGCTCGCCTCGTCGTCGTGGGCTCCGGGAGCGAAACCGCGCTTCGGGGCCATGGCGGCGGTTTCTGCGGGAGTGGAGTGGGGACTGGATTGGAGTTCCAGATCCCCTCCAGTCCCCATTTAATACCCTCCCGGGTCACCGCCAGGTGGGCCCAAAGGAGACGAGGCGACGGACGCCCGGACGCGAGCGGACGGCGCGTGCCATCCGCGGCCACGCAAACCTAGCCAATATTTGGGCCGGGTTTGCGTCGTTCCGGACGCCGTGGCCGTCCGCTTTTGCGGTGCGTCGCCGCGTTGGGCCGGGATTTTGTCCGGATCGACCCATCCAGACACGCGGGCGCGGGATGGGTCGCCCCGTTGGAGATGCCCTAAGGGCTCCGCCTATGATGGTGACGATCTGTCGGGATTCATCATCAACTGTTTAGTTTAACAATTAGATGTTTTGTTTTACTATTGTAATTAGATGTTTTATATGAAGAGGAATGTGTTTACTTCAAAATGTAATGAAACTTGTGTAATGAAAATAGGCGGTAATTTTTGAGTAGTTACTGTTAGATGTATATATATGTATATTGTAGTTTTTCCATATGTTAGGGGGCTTCATGCATATTTGCACATGTACATGTACTATTTATTGTGGATTGGCCCCCTGGTAATACAACAAATATATTACTCTAACATGGTATCAGAGCTCTAGGTTAGCTCCTTGCAGCCGCCGTCGTCTGTCCCGACAACTTGCCGCCGCGTCCGACCGCCGCTGCCGCCTCTTCCCCGCGCCCCGGCCATCAATCCGCCCCCACGCCGCGGCCCCCACGTCGCCGGCGCCATCCTCTCCTCCGTCTAGTTCCCCTAGTACTCCCCGTTCTCCGGCTTCGGATCCTTCCGATACTGTCCCTTCTTCCTCTTCTTCTGATGAGTTGTCCTGTGCTGATGAGCTCCCTCCTCCACGGCCTGTTCGCCAGCGTCGTGCTCCATCCCGTTACTCTCCTAGTCAGTACGGTCTCTATGTTGTTTCTGAGTCTACGTCTTATCGGGATGCTGAGCGTCATCCTGAATGGCAGCTTGCCGTGGCTGAGGAGATCGTCGCGCTTGAGCGCACTGGCACTTGGGATCTTGTTTCTCCCCCTTCTGGTGTTCGTCCTATCACATGTAAGTGGGTCTATAAAATTAAGACCCGCTCTGATGGATATCTTGAGCGCTATAAAGCGCGTCTTGTGGCTCGTGGTTTTCAGCAGGAACACGGCCGAGACTACGATGAGACTTTTGCCCATGTGGCTCATATGACCACGGTGCGTACTCTCCTTGCTGTTGCTTCTGTTCGACGCTGATCTGTGTCACAGCTTGATGTTCAGAACGCTTTTCTTAATGGCGAGTTGAGTGAGGAAGTTTACATGCAGCCTCCTCCTGGGTATTCTATTCCTGATGGGATGGTTTGTCGTCTTCGACGTTCTCTCTATGCTCTGAAACAGGCCCCTCGTGCCTGGTTTGAGCGCTTCGCCTCTGTGGTGACTGCTGCTGGTTTCTCTCCTAGTTTTCATGATCCAGCACTTTTCGTTCACACTTCTTCTCGTGGACGCACTCTTCTTCTTCTCTATGTTGATGATATGATCATTACTGGTGATGATCCTGAATATATTGCCTTTGTCAAGGCTCGTCTTCGAGATCAGTTTCTTATGACTGATCTTGGTCCTCTTCGCTATTTTCTTGGCATTGAGGTTTCTTCCACTTCTGATAGTTTTTCTATCTCTCAGGAAAAGTACATTCAGGATCTTCTTGCTCGTGCTGCTCTTGGGGATGAGCGCACGATTGATACTCCTATGGAGCTTAATGTTAAGCTTCGTCCTACTGATGGTGATCCTCTTCCTGATCCCACCCGTTATCACCATCTTGTTGGGAGTCTTGTTTATCTTGTTGTCACTCGTCCTGATATTTCTTATCATGTTCATATTCTGAGTCAGTTTGTCTCGGCTCCTACCACTGTTCACTACAGTTATCTCCTCCGTGTTCTTCGTTATCTTCGTGGCACGATCACTCGTCGACTTTTCTTTCCTCGTTCCAGCTCTCTCCAGCTTCAGTGCTACTCGGATGCTACGTGGGCGAGTGATCCTACGGATCGTCGTTCACTTTCTGCTTACTGTGTGTTTCTTGGTGGTTCACTTGTTGCTTGGAAGACGGAGAAACAGGTAGCTGTTTCCCGTTCGAGTGTTGAGGCTGAGTTGCGGGCTATGGCTTTGTTGATTGCTGAGGTGACCTGGTTACGGTGGTTGCTTGCAGATTTTGAGGTCTCTGTTACGACACCCACTCCACTTTTGTCCGACAAGACAGGTGCTATCGTATTGCACGTGATCCGGTCAAACATGAGCTGACCAAGCATATTGGTGTTGATGCTTTTTATACACGTGCTCGAGTGCGGGATGAGGTTGTTGCGGTTCATTATGTGCATTCAGATTTGCAGTTGGCGGATTTCTTTACAAAGGCACGGACTCGAGCGCAGACATGATTTCTTACTCTCCAAACTCGTGTTGTGGATCCACCATGAGTTTGAGGGGGTGTTAGATGTATATATATGTATATTGTAGTTTCCCCATATGTTAGGGGGCTTCCTGCATATTTGCACCTGCACATGTACTATATATTGTGGCCTTTGGCCCCCTGGTAATACAACAAGCATATTACCCTAACAGTTACAATGGTGTGAAATTTTGGGATCACAACTTTTAACCAGCGAAATCACTACTGCTATCTGGAATCGTGATCTCAAGGTCTATTGTCGGACGAACTGATAGACACATTGTTAGCGATATAGGATACTACTCCCTTCGGACCGGTTTAACAGGCGCACACGTAGTTCAAGAAATTACCTTGACCATTATTTTAGTCAATAAAATATAGAATATATGTTATAAAAATTATATCATTGAAAACCTTATTTGAATACGAATCTAATGGTATAAATTTTGTATATATATAATTTATATTTCATTGACCAATTCAACGGTCAAACTATATCTTAAATTGCATGCGCGCCTGTTAAACCGATCCGGAGGAAGTACTAATAAATCTTTATGTCAGTGATGAGGACATCCCTACCACACTACTACCTCCGTCATTACCAAATGAAGATAAAGCTGCTGTGAAGCTCAAGTCCAATGAAGTTCGGATTGGACCTATTACAAGAGCTCGTACAAAGCTACTTAAACAACATGTGAACTTGTTCCTAAACGCTACTTTGATTGATGAGAACTTTATACTGCCTAAGTCCTGTTAGTTATGTATAATCACTAATTAATCGGGTATGAAGAGGAGACAAGCATCGCACGAGGAGGAGAGGAGCAATTGGACGTGAAGATGGACGTGAAGCTGGACATGGAGCTGGACATGAAGATATTCCATGGACGCGCGAGGGAGGAGCGGGAGGCATGCGCGAGGGAGGAAGACAAAGTCCAGGCCGGCCCAGCATCCGGTCAGACCGGCCGCCACGCCGGCGTGCCCGGTCCCTGGCCCGGTCCGATCGGGCGGCCCGCCGGATCCACCCTGGCGCCAACCGGGCGATCCGCTCATGCCAACCGGGCGGGGTATTGAGCCACACTTGCAGCACCTGGTTGCCACCCGGTCACAGGCCCGGTTTGAACCGGCCTGCCCGGTCCCAGGCCCGGTCGACCGCCCCCCAGACCGGCCGAGTCCGAGTCTGTCTCGACCAGATCTATTCTGGGTCGGTTATTTTCGTACTTTTTCGACCTGAGGTCGTCCCGGATGCCTATATAAGTGCCCAGGACGCCCCCAAAGTTGCTTTAGACCACGTTTAAGATAAACCCTAGTTCTTAGTTGTTTGCTCTCCAAACTATTGAATACCCTACACTATATTGCTTGATTTGGTGTTGATCTGAAAGTCTTGTGTAATCTGCTGTTCCATTGGGAATTAGAAGGTTGCAACTTACCGCTTCGTGGTCGGCGGCTACGTGCGCAAGTGTGTGGAGTTGCGAATATCTTGCAGGGTTGAGAGCTGTTGCATTGGCGACAGGGACCAATCGAGAGATCTCGTTGTGTCATACAAGTTATCATCCACTTCATCTTCCGTGATTCTCCGCTGTGTTCATCCCGTGATCATCATCACCACCGTTGCTTACTGAGAAGATCGGGCCACCCCTTATCATCTTGGTATCAGATTTCAGTGTTTCCTCGGTAAGCCATCCACAATCCACCCCATAGTTGAGTTGTGAGTGTTTCCTATCAGAAAAAGCCAAAAAAAAAATTAGGGTTAGGGTTTGCCATAGCTTTAGATTGCACTAATTTCAAGTTTTAGTTGCTTTTCGTAGTTGTTTTTGCGTACCTTTTTCTTCCATCTAGTATTGTTAGGGTTTGTGTTTCCTCTTTCATCTAGAGTCAGTTTTTGTTGCTCCGAGTCCACATAGCATACATTGTGTTTGTCCAAACCATAGCCACAGCCTTTCGATATAAGTGACTAGGAACTTCCCCAGAAGAGACTAGTTTTATCGCTCGACAGGCTGCTCATTAGGGTTTTGGTGCTTTGCATTATATATTGGCCGTGTTATCAAGGAGTTGTGTCATAGAATCAAAAAAAAATATAAAAGAAGCAAAAAGAGCTACATAGCTGCGTGTTATACAAAAAGAAAAATCCAAAAAGAAAAGTGAAGTGCTAGAAGAATCAAGTGAAGGCCTAAGTTTACTTTACTGCACCCGTAGTTGAGCAATCTTGTGCATGTCTCGTTGAGCTTTGCTAGCGTCTCTCTAGTGCATTGCAACCTTTCCTACATATAGTTGCATTGCCACATTTATCGCCTTGTGTGAGTATCATTGGTTGTCTACGGTCAGCGCTAGAGCTTGTTATTGGTGAAAATAGGTAGCCCACCTACAACCCCACATATATCCTGCTTTGCCGTGTGATTTGTTCTTATACCCTTGATATTCGCTTCGCTACATCCGTGCACTAGTTGTCACTACAAGTGGTAAGCGATACTAATTCACCTTGGAGCGGTAAGATTTCCTTTTCTTATCGATTTTGAGTGAGTTGTGAGAGTACCACCATATATTTTTTATTTAGTGCACTAACCTACTAACCATGTCTGCTAGTGATGAGAAAATTGTTAATGAGGAGAACAAGAACTCTGCGGATTTGATGACATGGAGGGAGTATGAGGCTCTTCGTAATGAGATGCGACGTGAATTCCCCACTCAGGATGATGAGCTTAGGGGGACTGTTCAGGGAATCTCCCAGAAGCTGGATACTACATGTGAGACCGTCACTACAATGAAAGATCAAATGACGGATATCCAGCGCAGTCTTCAAGATTTGCGACTAGCTGTTGAGAATTTGACCCAACAACAACAACAACAAGAAGAAGAAGATCCTGAGCTTCAAGATGACGCATCTAATGCTAATCGTGGTGCAGCACGTGGTAATCGACCTCGTGGGTTTGCTGAACTCCAACGTCCAGGTCGTGGGTTTGAGGAAGAAGATGGATTGGGTAAGCCCAAGTTCTCCATACCCAAGTTTGAAGGAGGTGTTGATGTTGAAGAATACCTCACTTGGGAGCTGAAGATTGAGAAGTTATGGCGCTTACATAATTACACTGAAGATAGGAAGATCAAGCTTGCTTCTTCCGAATTTGATGGCTATGCATTGTGTTGGTGGGATCGATTTGTTAGTGCTCGCGAAGAAGATGGTGAACCGCCTATTATCACATGGCGTGCAATGAAGGTGGCAATGAATGATCGTTTTGTGCCCACTAATTATTTGCGAAATATATTTGACAAGTTGACCCTATTGAGACAAGGTGTGAAGACTGTTGATGAATATTACATGGAGATGGAGATGGAGATGCTAATGAAGCGTGGCCGTGTCTGTGAGTCCCTTGAGATGACAATGACTCGTTTTCTCAATGGTTTGAAGTATGATATCAAAGGCATTGTTCGTCATTACAGTTACACCTCTATGAATGAGTTGCTACATCATGCAAGAGAAGCTGAATCACAGTTGACTGACGAAGCTAAGGTTAAAGGCCGTACTACGGGAGTTGGGCGCTTCACGCCTCGGACGCCCCCATCAACGGCGCCGGCGCCATCTGCGCGCTCCGCACCTTATTCTACTCCGCCTAGCAAACCGGTCTCCAATGTGTCTAACACAAAGAAGTCCGAATCTGCTGCAAGTACAAGTGGTTCTAGCATGTCTACTGCGCGCAACCGCGATATGAATTGCCATACATGTGGTGGCAAGGGTCACTTTAGGAGGGATTGTCCTAACCGCAAGGTCATGATTGTTAATGAGGACAATGAGTATGAGACTCGGAGATGATGTTGATCCAAATGCTCCAGAAGATGATGATTATGACAAGTGATGGTGTAGATGCTTATCCGTCCGAAGCTCGCACTATAGTTGTGTCTCGAGCGTGCTCTTAATGTGTTGCCTAGTGCATCTACTCAGCGCTGCAATTTGTTCCAAACAAAGGCTTTAGTTGGTCCTGACAAGGCTTGCAAGGTCATTATTGATGGCGGGAGTTGCCGCAATTTAGCAAGCAAGGAGTTGTGTACCAAGCTGAAGTTGAAGTATCTACCGCACCCGCATCCATACTATATTCAGTGGTTGAGCAACAATGGTGAGATGAAGGTAAACCACATGGTGCGTGTTGAATTTGCGATTGGACCGTATAAGGATTCCATTGATTTTGACGTGGTTCCTATGAAGGTATGTCACCTACTATTGGGTCGGCCTTGGCTCTATGACCGTTCTGTGCAACACAATGGCCGTGCCAATACATATCACTTGGAGTTCAAGGGCAAGAAAATCAATCTACAGCCTATGTCACCACAGCAAATTGTCAATGAATCTCGTCAGAAAGTTGAAGTAAACTTGGAGGATGCTCCTTTAGATAGGCGAGAGAATTGTAATGTCGTGAGTGATATAACGAAAAGTGCGAGAGTGAATTCCTTAGTCTCATTAGTCACCAAAGAAGACATGAGAGAATTTAGTGAGGATCCTACAGCCATGCCTCTTGTGCTCTTGTACACGGGTACGGTTTTGGTTTCTAACAACATGACCCCTCTTCCTCTTGGTGTTTCTAATGTTTTGCAGGAATTCGGCGACGTGTTTCCGGAGGAGGTACCCGCAGACTACCACCATTGCGAGGTGTTGAGCATCAAATTGATTTGATCCCCGGAGCTTCGCTGCCCAATAGGGCACCATATAGAACGAACCCCGAAGAGACGAAGGAGATACAGAAGCAAGTACAAGCGCTACTCGACAAAGGTTATATCCGCATAAGCCTTAGTCCTTGTGTTGTTCCTGTTATTCTAGTTCCTAAGAAAGATGGTGATACGTCTCCGACGTATCGATAATTTCTTATGTTCCATGCCACATTATTGATGATATCTACATGTTTTATGCACACTTTATGTCATATTCGTGCATTTTCTGGAACTAACCTATTAACAAGATGCCGAAGAGCCACTTGCTGTTTTCTGCTGTTTTTGGTTTCAGAAATCCTAGTAACGAAATATTCTCGGAATTGGATGAAATTAACGCCCAGGGTCCTATTTTGCCACGAAGCTTCCAGAAGACCGAAGAGGAGTCGAAGTGGGGCCACGAGGCGCCGCCACCATAGGGCGGCGCGGCCCAGGCCTTGGCCGCGCCGACCTGTGGCGTGAGGCCCTCGTGTGGCCCCCCACGTTTCCCTTCTGCCTACTTAAAGCCTCCGTCGCGAAACCCCCAGTACCGAGAGCCACGATACGGAAAACCTTCCAGAGACGCCGCCGCCGCCAATCCCATCTCGGGGGATTCTGGAGATCTCCTCCGGCACCCTGCCGGAGAGGGGATTCATCTCCCGGAGGACTCTTCACCGCCATGGTCGCCTCCGGAGTGATGAGTGAGTAGTTCACCCCTGGACTATGGGTCCATAGCAGTAGCTAGATGGTTGTCTTCTCCTCATTGTGCTTCATTGTTGGATCTTGTGAGCTGCCTAACATGATCAAGATCATCTATCCGTAATGCTATATGTTGTGTTTGTCGGGATCCGATGGATAGAGAATACTATGTTATGTTAATTATCAAGTTATTACCTATGTGTTGTTTATGATCTTGCATGCTCTCCGTTATTAGTAGAGGCTCTAGCCAAGTTTTTGCTCTTAACTCCAAGAGGGAGTATTTATGCTCGATAGTGGGTTCATGCCTCCATTGATACCGGGACGAGTGACGGAAAGTTCTAAGGTTGTGTTGTGTCTGTTGCCACTAGGGATAAAACATTGATGCTATGTCTAAGGATGTAGTTGTTGATTACATTACGCACCATACTTAATGCAATTGTCTGTTGTTCCGCAACTTAATACTTGGAAGGGGTTCGGATGATAACCTCGAAGGTGGACTTTTAGGCATAGATGCGATTGGATGGCGGTCTATGTACTTTGTCGTAATGCCCAATTAAATCTCACTATACTTATCATGACATGTATGTGCATTGTTATGCTCTCTCTATTTGTCAATTGCCCGACTGTAATTTGTTCACCCAACATGCTTTTATCTTATGGGAGAGACACCTCTAGTGAACTGTGGACCCCGGTCCATTCTTTTATACTTGAAATACAAATCTGCTCGCAATACTTGTTCTTTACTTGTTTTCTTGCAAACAATCATCTTCCACACAATACGGTTAACCCTTTGTTACGAGCAAGCCGGTGAGATTGACAACCTCACTTGTTTCGTTGGGGCAAAGTACTTTGGTTGTGTTGTGCAGGGTTCCACGTTGGCGCCGGAATCTCCGGTGTTGCGCCGCACTACATCCCGCCGCCATCAACCTTCAACGTGCTTCTTGGCTCCTCCTGGTTCGATAAACCTTGGTTTCTTTCCGAGGGAAAACTTGCTGCTGTGCGCATCATACCTTCCTCTTGGGGTTCCCAACGAACGTGTGAGTTACACGCCATCAAGCTCTTTTTCCGGCGCCGTTGTCGGGGAGATCAAGACACGCTGCAAGGGGAGTCTCCACTTCCCAATCTCTTTACTTTGTTTTTGTCTTGCTTTATTTTATTTACTACTTTGTTTGCTGCATTATATCAAAACACGAAAAAAAATTAGTTGCTAGCTTTACTTTATTTACTGTCTTGCACTCTATATCAAAAACACAAAAAAAATTAGTTACTTGCATTTGCTTTACTTATTTCAACATGTTTCCTCTTAATTTTACTGTAAAAGATATACACTGTGGGACAAGGGTCTATAATTGGAAGAGATAATATAGAAGAATTTTTCACCCATGTTAGTATGCATGAAGATCTTAAAGATATACCACTTGCAAAAGCTGTCCCTACTTATGAAGATGCCTCTGTTTGTTTGGTACGCATGATGGAAGCTAGATTTATTAGTCTCAACCCCATGATACAACACATGTTTCTTACACTTTTCGATATGGAGCGGGGAGAGAAGAGAGATTTTGTTCTAAAAGTCTTAGTGCGAGAATTTGAAGATATAGCTATAGAAGCTAGAAAAGTTTTTATTAAGCATAAGAGGCTTGGCTTTTATACCGACTTTAAAAGAACACTTGAAAAATGGATATGTATAGAATAAAATACACTAATAATGCTAATGATGGTGGGGAGATTAAGGCACCAATACCATGTAAGCTCCTAGCAATGCATGAAGCTCTAGAAAATAATTATGCTTGGCTTGTTCCTGAAAATTTGTTTGATGAGAGTAGCAAGCCCAAGACTAATGAAAAGGGAGACGCTGAAACCTATGTATCCAATATACTATGCATGGTTGAGAAAACTCCAAACCCCGCTGTAGGTGCACCACCCTTTGATAATACTTGATACACACTTTCTGCGCCTAGCTGAAAGGCGTTAAAGAAAAGCGCTTATGGGAGACAACCAATGTTTTTACTACAGTATTTTTGTTTTATATTTGAGTCTTGGAAGTTGTTTACTACTGTAGCAACCTCTCCTTATCTTAGTTTTGAGTTTTGTTGTGCCAAGTAAAGTCTTTGATAGTAAAGTGAATACTAGATTTGGATTACTGCGCAGAAACAGATTTCTTTGCTGTCACGAATCTGGGTCTAATTCTCTGTAGGTAACTCAGAAAATTAAGCCAATTTATGCGAGTGATCCTCAGATATGTACGCAACTTTCATTCAATTTGGGCATTTTCATTTGAGCAAGTCTGGTGCCTCGATAAAATCCATCTTTACGAACTGTTCTATTTTGACAGATTCTGCCTTTTATTTCGCATTGCCTCTTTTGCTATGTTGGATGAATTTCTTTGATGCATTAATGTCCAGTAGCTTTATGCAATGTCCAGAAGTGTTAAGAATGATTGTGTCACCTCTGAACATGTTAATTTTTATTGTGCACTAACCCTCTAATGAGTTGTTTCGAGTTTGGTGTGGAGGAAGTTTTCAAGGATCAAGAGAGGAGTATGATACAATATGATCAAGGAGAGTGAAAGCTCTAAGCTTGGGGATGCCCCGGTGGTTCACCCCTGCATATTCTAAGAAGACTCAAGCGTCTAAGCTTGGGGATGCCCAAGGCATCCCCTTCTTCATCGACAACATTATCAGGTTCCTCCCCTGAAACTATATTTTTATTCCGTCACATCTTATGTGCTTTGCTTGGAGCGTCGGTTTGTTTTTGTTTTTGTTTTTGTTTGAATAAATGGATCCTAGCATTCACTTTGTGGGAGAGAGACACGCTCCGCTGTTGCATATGGACAAATATGTCCTTAGGCTTTACTCATAGTATTCATGGCGAAGTTTCTTCTTCGTTAAATTGTTATATGGTTGGAATTGGAAAATGCTACATGTAGTAATTCTAAAATGTCTTGGATAATTTGATACTTGGCAATTGTTGTGCTCATGTTTAAGCTCTTGCATCATATACTTTGCACCCATTAATGAAGAAATACATATAGCTTGCTAATTTGGTTTGCATATTTGGTTTCTCTAAAGTCTAGATAACATCTAGTATTGAGTTTTGAACAACAAGGAAGACGGTGTAGAGTATTATAATGTTTACAATAT
The DNA here is from genome assembly GCF_022539505.1 of Lolium rigidum. NCBI lineage: Eukaryota > Viridiplantae > Streptophyta > Magnoliopsida > Poales > Poaceae > Lolium > Lolium rigidum. The sequence continues at coordinate 99,239,526 of NC_061511.1, read as the reverse complement.
GTCTTTTATGTGAGTTTTGCTGCACCGTTCATCCTTGTGTTTGTTTTAAATAACCTTGCTAGCCTAAACCTTGTATCGAGAGGGAATACTTCTCATGCATCCAAAATCCTTGAGCCAACCACTATGCCATTTGTGTCCACCATACCTACCTACTACATGGTATTTATCCGCCATTCCAAAGTAAATTGCTTGAGTGCTACCTTTAAAATTCCATCATTCACCTTTGCAATATATAGCTCATGGGACAAATAGCTTAAAAACTATTGTGGTATTGAATATGTACTTATGCACTTTATCTCTTATTAAGTTGCTTGTTGTGCGATAACCATGTTTACGGGGACGCCATCAACTATTCTTTGTTGAATATTATGTGAGTTGCTATGCATGTCCGTCTTGTCTGAAGTAAGAGAGATCTACCACATTAATGGTTGGAGCATGCATATTGTTAGAGAAGAACATTGGGCCGCTAACTAAAGCCATGATTCATGGTGGAAGTTTCAGTTTTGGACATATATCCTCAATCTCATATGAGAATAATAATTGTTGCCACATGCTTATGCATTAAAGAGGAGTCCATTATCTGTTGTCCATGTTGTCCCGGTATGGATGTCTAAGTTGAGAATAATCAAAAGCGAGAAATCCAAAATGCGAGCTTTCTCCTTAGACCTTTGTACAGGCGGCATGGAGGTACCCCATTGTGACACTTGGTTAAAACATGTGTATTGCGATGATCCGGTAGTCCAAGCTAATTAGGACAAGGTGCGGGCACTATTAGTATACTATGCATGAGGCTTGCAACTTGTAAGATATAATTTACATAACTCATATGCTTTATTACTACCGTTGACAAAATTGTTTCATGTTTTCAAAATAAAAGCTCTAGCACAAATATAGCAATCGATGCTTTCCTCTTTGAAGGACCATTCTTTTTACTTTTATGTTGAGTCAGTTCACCTATTTCTCTCCACCTCAAGAAGCAAACACTTGTGTGAACTGTGCATTGATTCCTACATACTTGCATATTGCACTTGTTATATTACTCTATGTTGACAATTATCCATGAGATATACATGTTATAAGTTGAAAGCAACCGCTGAAACTTAATCTTCCTTTGTGTTGCTTCAATACCTTTACTTTGATTTATTGCTTTATGAGTTAACTCTTATGCAAGACTTAGTGATGCTTGTCTTGAAGTACTATTCATGAAAAGTCTTTGCTTTATGATTCACTTGTTTACTCATGTCATTACCATTGTTTTGACCGCTGCATTCATTACATATGTTTACAAATAGTATGATCAAGGTTATGATGGCATGTCACTTCAGAAATTATCTTTGTTATCGTTTTACCTGCTCGGGACGAGCAGAACTAAGCTTGGGGATGCTGATACGTCTCCGACGTATCGATAATTTCTTATGTTCCATGCCACATTATTGATGATATCTACATGTTTTATGCACACTTTATGTCATATTCGTGCATTTTCCGGAACTAACCTATTGACAAGATGCCGAAGAGCCGATTCTTTGTTTTCTCGCTGTTTTTGGTTTCAGAAATCCTAGTAACGAAATATTCTCGGAATTGGACGAAATTAACGCCCGGGGTCCTATTTTGCCACGAAGCTTCCGGAAGACCGAAGAGGAATCGAAGTGGGGCCACGAGGCGCCGCCACCATAGGGCGGCGCGGCCCGAGCCCCGGCCGCGCCGACCTGTGGCGTGGGGCCCTCGTGTGGCCCCCACGTTGCCCTTCCGCCTACTTAAAGCCTCCGTCGCGAAACCCCCGCATGCGAGAGCCACGATACGGAAAACCTTCCGGAGACGCCGCCGCCACCAATCCCATCTCGGGGGATTCCGGAGATCTCCTCCGGCACCCTGCCGGAGAGGGGATTCATCTCCCGGAGGACTCTTCACCGCCATGGTCGCCTCCGGAGTGATGAGTGAGTAGTTCACCCCTGGACTATGGGTCCATAGCAGTAGCTAGATGGTTGTCTTCTCCTCATTGTGCTTCATTGTTGGATCTTGTGAGCTGCCTAACATGATCAAGATCATCTATCCGTAATGCTATATGTTGTGTTTGTCGGGATCCGATGGATAGAGAATACTATGTTATGTTAATTATCAAGTTATTACCTATGTGTTGTTTATGATCTTGCATGCTCTCCGTTATTAGTAGAGGCTCTGGCCAAGTTTTTGCTCTTAACTCCAAGAGGGAGTATTTATGCTCGATAGTGGGTTCATGCCTCCATTGATACCTGGGACAGTGACAGAAAGTTCTAAGGTTGTGTTGTGCTGTTGCCACTAGGGATAAAACATTGATGCTATGTCTAAGGATGTAGTTGTTGATTACATTACGCACCATACTTAATGCAATTGTCTGTTGTTCTGCAACTTAATACTGGAAGGGGTTCGGATGATAACCTGAAGGTGGACTTTTTAGGCATAGATGCAGTTGGATGGCGGTCTATGTACTTTGTCGTAATGCCCAATTAAATCTCACTATACTTATCATGACATGTATGTGCATTGTTATGCTCTCTCTATTTGTCAATTGCCCGACTGTAATTTGTTCACCCAACATGCTTTTATCTTATGGGAGAGACACCTCTAGTGAACTGTGGACCCCGGTCCATTCTTTTATACTTGAAATACAAATCTGCTGCAATACTTGTTCTTTACTTGTTTTCTTGCAAACAATCATCTTCCACACAATACGGTTAACCCTTTGTTACGAGCAAGCCGGTGAGATTGACAACCTCACTGTTTTGTTGGGGCAAAGTACTTTGGTTGTGTTGTGCAGGTTCCACGTTGGCGCCGGAATCTCTGGTGTTGCGCCGCACTACATCCCGCCGCCATCAACCTTCAACGTGCTTCTTGGCTCCTCCTGGTTCGATAAACCTTGGTTTCTTTCTGAGGGAAAACTTGCTGCTGTGCGCATCATACCTTCCTCTTGGGGTTCCCAACGAACGTGTGAGTTACACGCCATCAGATGGTACATGGCGTATGTGCGTAGATTGTAGAGCGATAAACAACATTACTATTCGATATCGTCATCCTATTCTCCGTTTAGAGGATATGCTAGATGAATTGAGTGGTGTTGCTGTTCTCTCTAAAATTGATTTGCGTAGTGGTTATCATCAAATTAGGATGAAATAAGGGGATGAATGGAAAACAGCCTTTAAAACAAAATTTGGTTTATATGAGTGGTTAGTAATGCCTTTTGGTTTGACTAATGCACCTAGCACCTTCATGAGACTGATGAACCATGTTTTGCGTGATTTTATTGGCAAGTTTGTGGTTGTGTACTTTGATGACATATTAATCTACAGCCGCAATGAATCTGATCATACTATACATATTCGACATGTTTTGCAAGTGTTGCGTGATAATAAACTCTATGGTAATCTTGAGAAGTGCACATTTTGCAAAGATGAGGTCATATTTCTGGGTTATGTTGTCTCTCAGCATGGAGTAGAAGTAGATGTGTCTAAAATTGAAGCTATTCAAAATTGGCCTACTCCCATGAATGTGAGTCAAGTCAGAAGTTTTCAGGGTTTTATAGAACATTTGTGCCCAACTTTAGTACTATTGTTGCACCTTTGAATGATTTGACTAAAAAGGGTGTTATATTTGAGTGGGGCGTAGCCCAAGATCATGCTTTTGATGAACTAAAGAGATTGTTAACTTCTGCATCGTTGCTTGCACTTCCTGATTTCAATAAGAAATTTGAGATTGAATGTGATGCTAGTGGTATTGGAATTGGTGGTGTGTTGATGCAAGAGGGTCGCCCAATTGCATATTTTTCTGAGAAAATTTCTGGTGCTAAGTTAAACTATCCTATATATGATAAAGAATTGTATGCTTTAATTAGAGTTCTTGAGGTTTGGCAACATTACTTGTGGCCAAAAGAATTTATCATACATTATGATCATGAAGCTTTGAAATATCTGAAAGCCCAATCTACTTTGCATAAGCGTCTTGTTAAGTGGGTTGAGTTCATTGAGTCTTTTCCATACATTATTAAGCATAAGAAGGGAAAATATAATATTGTTGTTGATGCTTTATCTAGGAAGAATATGCTATTAACTCAACTTGATGTTAAAATTCCTGGATTAGAAGTGCTATGTGATTTGTATGCTACTGATCATGATTTTGCTGAACCATATCGCGTGTGTGCTATGGGTAAAGCATGGGACAAATATCACATACATGATGGGTTTTTGTTTCGAGCTAACAAACTATGTGTTCCAGAATCGTCTGTGCGTTTGCTCTTATTGCAGGAATCACATGCTGGGGGTTTGATGGGTCACTTTGGGCGTGAGAAGACGCTACTCATGCTCGCTGACCATTTTTATTGGCCAAAGATGAGGCGGGATGTGGACAGGTATGTGAAGAGGTGCATTACTTGCAACAAGTCCAAGTCCAAGCTGAAGCCTCACGGTTTGTATACTCCTTTACCGGCACCTACTACACCATGGGAGGATATAAGTATGGATTTTGTGTTGGGTTTGCCGCGTACTAAGAGAGGCCATGATTCTATATATGTGGTAGTGGACAGATTTTCTAAGATGTCACACTTTATTGTCTGCCACAACAACGATGATGCGTTGCATATTGCTAACCTGTTTTTCAGGGAGATTTTACGACTACATGGAGTCCCGAAGACTATTGTTTCTGATCGTGATGTGAAGTTCATGAGCTACTTCTGGAAGACACTTTGGGGAAAGCTGGGGACAAAGTTACTTTTTAGTACTACTTGTCATCCCCAAACTTATGGTCAAACTGAGGTGGTGAATCGAACCTTGTCACAACTGTTGAGATCCATGATCAAGAAGAACCTGAAGGAGTGGGAAGAGTGTTTGCCGCATGTGGAGTTTGCTTACAATAGGGCGGTACATTCTACCACGGAGCTGTGTCCTTTTGAGGTGGTGTATGGTTTTAAACCCATTACTCCGCTGGATTTGTTGCCTCTACCCATACATGAGAGAGTCAATATGGATGCATCTAAGAGGGCAGATTTTGTATGGAAGATAGATGTGAAGACTAAAGAGTTGATAGAAAAGAAAGGCAAGAGCAATGCTGCAAGGATGAACAAGAAGCGCAAGGAGATGTTGTTCAAGCCTGGTGATATGGTCTGGGTACATTTTCGCAAGGATAGGTTCCCGAAGCTGCGGAAGTCCAAGTTGCTTCCTCGTGGTGCTGGTCCTTACAAAGTGCTTGCCAAGATCAACGATAATGCATACTCGATAGATCTTCCACTTGATGAGTTTGGTGTCAGTAATTCTTTCAATGTTGCTGATTTCACACCATATGACGGAGAAGACCTTGGAGCGTCGAGGTCGACGCCTTTTGAAGGGGGGGGGAGATGATGAGGACATCCCTACCACACTACTACCTCCGTCATTACCAAATGAAGATGAAGCTGCTGTGATGCTCAAGTCCAATGAAGTTCGGATTGGACCTATTACAAGAGCTCGTACGAAGCTACTTAAAAAACAGGTGAACTTGTTCATAAACGATACTTTGATTGATGAGAACTTTATACTGCCTAAGTCCTGTTACTTATGTATAATTAGGTATGAAGAGGAGACAAGCATCGCACGAGGAGGATAGGAGCAGCTAGACGTGAAGCTGGACATGGAGCTGGACATGAAGATATTCCATGGACGCGCGAGGGAGGAGCGGGAGGCATGCGCGAGAGAGGAAGACGAAGTCCAGTCCGGCCCAGCATCCGGTCAGACCGGCCGCCACGCCGGCGCGCCCGGTCCCTGGCCCAGTCCGACCGGGCGGCCCGTCGGATCCACCCCGGCGCCAACCGGGCGATCCGCTCATGGCAACCGGGCGGCGTACTGAGTCACACTTTCTGCACCCGGTTGCCACCCGGTCACAGGCCCGGTTTGAACCGGCCTGCCCGGTCCTAGGCCCGGTCGACCGGCCCCCAGACCGGCCGAGTCCGAGTCTGTCTCGACCAGATTGAATGGATCGTAGTGAACAAGAGGGGGGGTGAATGGTTGCTACATCAAGTTTTAGTCTTTTTCAATTTTAGCGGTGCGGAAGGTAAAGGTGATTGCTTTAGTGGTGTTGGTGTTTCTACAATGATCCTAGAACAAGTGCAACAAGCAAAGGAACAAGCAAGATAGTAAGAGTAAGGAGCGGCACAACCAGATGGCGCGGAGATGAGGCGAGGTTTGTTTCCCGCAGTTTCTCTCACAAAAGAGAGTACGTCTGCGTTGAGGAGGTGCTAGCCTCACACAAGAGGCTAGGCAGCCACACCACGAAGGAAGGCCTCACCTTTTTCCTCAAGAGAGCTCCACAAAGGGGCTCCCCCTTCTCCACTATGACACCGGTCGAGGCGGTGATTCCTTCACAAGGTTGGGGCGAGCTCCATACCACAAGGAGGCTCCCAACAACCCATGGAGCTAGTACAACACCAAGCTAGCCTCCATGGATGCACTTCCTCCAATGTCCCACCATAGGAACCCTACCACCAAGATCCACTAAGGAGTAGCAAGTATTGGTGAAATCTCTCTTGGTAGAACTATAGATCGGGGTCTCCTCCACCACTCCTCAAAATTTGGGCAAGATTGGTTGGATGGTTGGGGAGATCCTCAAGGATTAAGCTCAGCAACAATGGAGGACAGAGAGAGAGAGAAGAGATAAAAACGAGTTGGGGAAGAAGGGCCCCTTAAATAGGCTCCTCCAAATCCAACCGTTATGTCCTGTTTTCGCCTAAGCGGTACTACCGCTTTGGGTAAGCGGTACTACCGCTCTGAGTTCGAAATCCCACAGATCTAGTCCACGTGGACACAGAGAGGTACTACCGCTCGAGGTACCGCAATAGGGTCCAAACCTTACTGGACTCAAAGCGGTACCACATCGGTACCGAAGCGGTACTGCCGTAACTAGTTACGGTACCTGGGCGGTACCATGAGCGGTACTACCGCTCGCAAGCGGTACTACCGCTCGAGGTACCGCAGAGGTACCGTAACTCGTACTGTGGGTCAAATCAGCGCAGAACTTCAGAGCGGTACCGTGGGCGGTACTAGTAGGGGTAGCGGTACTACCGCTACTAGTACCAGTAGTACCGGTCTGGCAAAAACAGGTTTTCTCCCCTTTTTCTCTCCAGCCATGTCACCTCGCAAAACACACACAAAACCAGAAAACCTATAAACTACGCTTCAGTCCTCCGATCTTGACGTGTCCAGCGAGGTCACCGTGCAGTTGCAAATCTAACAATGATACTCAAAGCACACGGTGAGATTGCTCAAGTGTTGTCATCAAACACACAAAACACGGGGTTTAGACTTTGCTCTTTCAATCTCCCCCTTTTTGGTGTTTGATGACAACACAAGACTTTTCAAAAGCATATGATATTATGATGAGATTCTTAGATTTGCAAAAGCTCGACGGAGCTCCCCCTAAACGTGTGCATATTTTGAATATGTATTTGAATACAAATACACACGTCCTAGAGGCATAACTTCCCCTCGATTTTACAAACCAAGCACATATGCAACAAGGATACAAGATCATGTTCGAATAACATATGCGCAATATGGAGGCAACACAAGATCATGCAAGGAGTTTTGGGTGAAGTTATCATACCTTTGCCTTGAGAATACCAAAACTCACCGTAAGATGCCTCCATAGGGTTGATGTAGCCACAAGAAAAGACAAGCAACGAGAATAAAAAGGCTACAAACAACAAAGGTCTCCATGCAAAACACCCATCCGAATAAGAACTTCTCCCCCTTTGGCATCGGAACACCAAAAAAGGAGGATAAGGGAACTATAAGGATGGTAAGAGAGAACATACAACCAAGCTTGCAAAAACCAAAGGGAAACAAAGCTTGAGTGAGACTCTCCAAGAACATGGAGAAAACATAACAAGGAAAAAGAAGGACAAAAAAGAAAGTCACAAAGAAACACAAAGAACCGAAAAACTCCTCAAGGAGGAGGTTGGTGGCCGAAGCCACCGTGTAAGAGTATAGTAGTGTGAGGTCGCGTAGATGTATCTAGGACTCACGACTACAACTCAACATGAAGCTCATTAGTCACTTATTTGACAAATAGCATATTTTTTGGATTTCTTTATGCATTATGGGGGGAGGGATAGCTCAATAAGTTTAAACCGCACTCCCCCTATGTTCATGCGTACCTTTCATATTGATATATAGTTTGAGAGTGGTATGTGCGCACGATGGTCAAGCAAAGTTCGACGGATCAATGATATTTAGCTCATGCCTCAACTCAATGAAAGGCTTCTCGTCCAAGGGCTTCGTGAAGATGTCCGCCAATTGCTCCTTGGTGCCAATGAAGGATAGAACAATATCTCCGCGTGCAATGTGGTCCCGAATGAAGTGGTTCCTTATCTCAATGTGCTTCGTCTTGCCATGAAGAACCGGATTGTAGGCGATCTTGATTGCGCTCTCATTGTCACACAAAAGAGGCACCTTGCTATACTCGAGTCCATAATCCCGCAAGGTTTGCCTCATCCACAAGATTTGAGCACAACTACTTGCCGCGGCAACATACTCGGCTTCCGCGGTGGAGACGGAGACACAATTTTGCTTCTTCGAGGACCAACACACCAAGGATCTTCCAAGAAAGTGACAAGCTCCGGATGTAGACTTCCTATCAACCTTGTCGCCCGCCCAATCGGAGTCGGTGAAGCCAACCAAAGCAAAGTCCGTGTCCCTTGGGTACCATAGTCCGAAGTGTGAGGTATCAACTAAATATCGAAAGATCCTTTTGACCGCCACAATGTGGCTTTCCTTCGGGCTTGCTTGAAACCGTGCACACATACCAACGCTTAACATTATATCCGGGCGAGAGGCACAAAGGTAAAGAAGCGAACCTATCATCGAACGGTAGAGCTTGGGATCCACCGCCTTGCCGGTCTCGTCAAGAGAGAGTTGACACTTGAGATGCATCGGAGTTCCAATACCCTTGGCGTCCTTCATGTCAAAGCGCTTGAGCATGTCTTGGAGATACTTTGCTTGATTGATGAAGGTGCCTTGTCGCATTTGCTTGATCTCGAACCCAAGAAAGTACTTAAGTTCACCCATCATTGACATCTCAAACCTATTTGTCATCAACTTAGCAAACTAATCATTGAATTTTGTGTTAGTCGAGCCAAAAATGATGTCATCTACATAGAGTTGGCATACGAAAAGCTCCCCATTGACTTTCTTAGTAAAAAGAGTGGGATCTATTTTCCCCACTTCGAAACCACGGTCTTCAACCAACTCCTTTAGATGCTCATACCAAGCTCTAGGAGCTTGTTTGAGTCCATACAGGGCCTTTTTGAGCTTGAAGACATGGTCCGGAAAATGGGGGCCCTCAAATCCCGGGGGTTGCTTCACATACACTTCCTCATGTAAAGGACCATTAAGAAAAGCACTCTTGACATCCATTTGTTGCAACTTGAAGCCATGGTGAGAGGCAAAGGCCAAAAGGATACGGGTGTGATACGTCCAAAACGTATCTACTTTCCCGAGCACTTTTGCTATTGTTTTGCCTCTAATTTGTGTATTTTGGATGCAACTAACGCGGACTAACGCTGTTTTCAGCAGAACTGTTCTGGTGTCTCATTTTTGTGCAGAAATCCAACTTTCAGGAAAATCCTCGGAATTTATGCAGAAGGTCCTATTTTCCCAGAATATTGGCGGAGCCAGAAGGACGAGCCAGGTGGGGGCCCGAGGGCCCCACACACTAGGCCGGCGCAGCCCAGGAGGGGCCCGCGCGGCCCTAGTGTGTGGCGGCCTCGGTCGGCCCCCGACGCCCTCCTTCGGACTACTTATCGCCTTCGACCTAAAAACGCACGGGGAGAAGTCGAAGTTGCCAGAAACCCTCCAGAACGCCGCCACATCGCGAAACTCCGTCTCGGGAGCCAGAAGTCTCCGTTCTGGCACTCCGTCGGGACGGGGAATTGGAGGAGATCATCGCCACCATCACCACCGACGCCTCTTCATCAACTAGCCATGTTTCCCCCATCCATGTGTGAGTAATTCCCCCGCTGTAGGCTGAAGGGGATGGTAGGGATTGGATGAGATTGGTCATGTAATAGTATAAGATTGTTAGGGCATAGTGCCTAGTGTCCGTAATTGGTACTTTGATGATATTGTTGCAACTTGTTATGCTTAATGCTTGTCACTAGGGCCCGAGTGCCATGATCTCAGATCTGAACATGTTATTATTTCATCATGATATTCATTGTTTATGGTCTTACCCGCAAGTTGTATACACATGTCGCCGTCCGGAACCAATGGCCCCGAAGTGACGAAATCGGACAACCGGAGGGGGTGGTAGTGATGTGAGGATCACATGTGTTCACGGAGTGTTAATGCTTTGCTCCGAGTACTCTATTAAAAGGAGTACCTTAATATCCGAGTAGATTCCCTTGAGGCCCGGCTGCCACCGGCTGGTAGGACAAAAGATGTTGTGCAAGTTTCTCATTGCGAGCACGTACGACTATAATTGGAACACATGCCTATTGATTGCTTTGTACTTAGACACCGTTTTATTATTATCTCGCAAATGCCCTCGCTTGATTGTTACATGAGTTTCTCTCATCCATGCAACGCCCGTTATCCGTCCCCGTGCCTACGAGTATTTTAATCCTCGCTGTTTACTATAATCACTACCGATGTCTCTGTTACTCTGCTCGCTGTTATTTCACTACTGCTATCGCCATAAAGCTGTTACTATCGATAAACTCTTGCGAGCAAGTCTCGTTTCCAGTGCAGCTGAATTGACAACTCCGTTGTTAAGGCTTTCAAGTATTCTTTGTCTCCCCTTGTGTCGAATCAATAAATTGGGTTTTACTACCCGCGAAGACTGCTGCGATCCCCTATACTTGTGGGTTATCAAGACCGTTTTCTGGCGCCGTTGCCGGGGAGCATAGCTTTATTTGGAAGTTCACTTGGATTGATATTGTTCGCTGCAAATTCTCCATCATGGGTAAAACTCGCGATCCTAAAGTCGCCATATTATCATCCACTACAAGAAAAGGTACAACTCTGAGTACCTCTGCTGCTCTTGATTCACCATCTGTGATAAGTCAACTTGTTTCACCGCCACAAGCTTCAGTTGCTGGTACTTCTGCTGAATCTCAAAATTCTTATAATATTGATGATGCTTCTGCTGTTCTTGATGATAGTGGTTCATTGGGATCTTTTCTAGATGCTACAATTGCTAGGTCTAGACAAATTGAAAATGCTGAAACTCCTAATGCTACTACACCTGTTAATTCACTCGAACTTGATTATTCTAGTGATGATCCCGATGAAGATTATGTGGAGCTTAATGATGATTTTATTAATAGATGCAATGCTACTCGCTGATGCAAGTAAAATTAAAAAGTTTCTCACACAATATACTCGTTAGACATAAGTTATCTCCTGATCCTAAATTTGCCACATCTCCTATATGCATTAAGGATAAAGATTATGATTTTTCTCTTGATCTATCTCATATAGCTATTGTAGAGAAAGCACCCTTTTGTGGTACTGAAAAAGAAAGTGATGTAGAACACATGATTGAACTTTCTTCTATGAGTAGCTTATTTTCTGATGATGTCAAGATGCGTACTTATTTTGTCGCTAAAATTTTTCCTTTCTCATTAAAGGATGATGCTAAAACTTGGTATAATAATTTGCCTCCTGGTTCTATTAAAAGTCCAACTGATTTGCGTGATGTTTTCTTTCGAAAATACTTTACTCGCTAGTGCTCAACATGTTGCTTTACGGAAAATTTATAGATTTGACCAGGGAGATGAAGAGAAATTGCCCGAGGCTTGGGCAAAATTTTGTTCTCTTATCGAGCTCGACCTCGGACATGATTTAGAAAAGAATGATCTACTTGATATATTTTATAGTGGACTAACCATTGAGTCTAGGGCATATTTGGATAGTTATGCTTGGTTGTGTTTTCGGGAAAAGAACTCCGGACGTAAGCCGAAGAATTATTGGCTAAAATAGGCCGGAATCATGATGATTGGACTACGCCTGAACCAATTCCAACGCCAATATTGAAGAAGAGGGGTTTAATTAAATTGAATGATGAAGATATGAGGGAAGCCAAGAAGTCTCTCAAGGAGAAAGGTATTAAATCTGAAGATGTGAAGAATCTACCTCCCATAGAAGATATATGTGAGATAATTCCCCCTCAATCCATGATTGAGGTAAACTCCCTTCAGCGCTTTACTAGGGAAGATATTCCGTATTCAAAACCTCCTGCTCAATGCTTAGATGAGTTTGATAATTATATTGTTAAGCAAGAAAATTTTAATATGAGGGTAGAGAATCATCTAATGGAAAATTCTCAAGCTATTAGCAATTTGCATGATATTGTGGAGAGAACCTCCAATGATGTTAAGATGCTTGTTAAGCATTTTCAAATGGTTCAAACTCAAATTGATCAACTCACTAAAGTGCAAAATGACTTATTGAAAGATAATTCTAAAGAGAAACATGCTTATGAAGTAACAACTAGAGGTGGTGTCTCTACCCAGGATCCTCTATATCCTGAAGGGCATCCCAAAAGAATTGAACAAGATTATCAACGCATTGAATCTAGTGCTCCTTCTAAGAAAAAGAAGAAGAAACACAAAAATGTTGTAGAATCCTCTGAACCTGTTAATGATCCTAATAGTATTTCTATTTTCGATGCTGAAACTGAAAGTGGTAATGAACATGATAATAATAATGGTAATGATAAGAATGATGTTTCTTATAAAGAAGGAGTTGAAGATGAACCTGAAAAGCAAGATAAAAATAAAAAGTATACTAAAGAAGATTTTATTGCTAAGAAACATGGTAATGAAAGGGAACTTTGGGTGCAAAAGCAAATGCCTTTTCCTGCTAAGAAACTAAAATCAAAGGAAGAAGAACACTATAATAAATTTTGTGATTGGATGAAACCTTTATTCTTGCAAATCCCTTTGACTGATGCTATTAAATTGCCTCCTTATTCAAAGTATATGAAAGATATTGTTACTAACAAAAGGAAAATCCCCAATGAGGAAATTTCCACTATGCTTGCTAATTACTCTTTCAATGGAAAAGTTCCAAAGAAGTTGGGCGACCCAGGTATACCTACTATTCCTTGTTCTATTAAGAATAATTATGTTAAAACTGCTCTATGTGACTTGGGAGCCGGTGTTAGTGTTATGCCTTTTTCTCTTTATAAGAGACTTTACTTAGATAAGTTGATACCTACTGATATATCTTTGCAAATGGCTGATAAATCTACTGCTATTCCTGTTGGTATATGTGAGGATGTTCCTGTTCAAGTTACTAATAACTCGCTTGATATTAACCGATTTTGTTGTGTTGGAAATGCCTGAAGATGATAATATGTCTATTATTCTTGGGAGACCTTTTCTTAACACCAGGGGCTGTTATTGATTGCAATAAAGGAAAGGTTACTTTCAATGTTGATGACAAGGAGCATACCGTCTATTTCCCCAAGAGGATTGATAAAGTATGTGGAGTTAATATTATTTCTAATGTGAGAACTATCAAAGTTGGAACTATCGATTGTCCTATATATGAGCCTAAAGAAGGATATCAAAATCTTATGATTGGATCCATATCAATACAATTCAAGGTAACATGATTGATTTGAGGTTTATTTCTTCTTATGCTATGTAAAATTTATTTGGTGGCAAGACTTGATCAACCTTGTTAACAAATACTTTTTATATGCATAGAGGAGGTAAACAACATCTCTTTCTTCCTCCACTTGTTCTACTTGTTGTAGCACTTTTATTTTGCAAAGCTCCTTACTTAATTAGAGATTTCAAAAAATTTCCTGGCCAGTAATAATAAACTTAATACTCAGAAATGTGCATTTTTCAAAGTTTTCAAAAATTCACAAAAATTATACCGTTGGTCCTATTTTTCGAAAATGCACACGGAGCACCTGGGATGACCAGTGGGGCACCCCAGGTGGCACCCCACGAGCCGGCGCGACCGGCAAGGGGGGCGCGCCACCCGGGTGTGTGGGTCCCCCTTTGCCCCACTTCAGCATCTCTTCCTCCCACACTCTTCTCTCTCCCGAAAAAATCGACACCAGCTTCCTCTCACTCGCGTTTTTGCTCAAGAACTCCAGATTTCTCGATCTCTTTGCTCAGCCCAGATTTCTGTTTGAAATTTGGCACATTTTCTCTTCGGTATGTGACTCCTCCGGTTATCCAAGTAGAATTTTGTTTGGTGGAGTATATCTTGAATATTTTGCTGCTGTAGGTAACATGTTTAGTGAGCTTGCATGCTTGTTCTAAGTGGTAGAAACTAGTTTTGATGCATGATTAGTACTCTAGCAAGTTCCTATGGTAGTTTCTCTCGATTATATGTCACCAAATCAAATTTTATATTGTTTGTTGAAAAATTTCAGAAAAGGGGATGGACAACTTTAACTTTGGAGAAGTGTTCCAAGGGGAGACAACAAGCACGGGGAGGCCCTCTAGGTCATCCACCCGATTCAGGCCATCCTATAATGAGGACCTCATTGCACCAAGCTTCGCACCCGAGGAGGACAATGGAGTCCCTAATGCTGCATCCTTCCCATGTTATGACTTTTAGAGAAATGCAGGGTTGTTGGATGATTTCTTGACCCTCGTCGGTAAGGCAGGTTTAAACACCTACGTGGGAGATGAGAGTGAGCAATACTATACGCTCACTAAAATCTCTGTGGAGAGCTTCAAATTCAACAATAAGCACTTTCGCCCGACCGTAGAATTTAAGATCTATGGTAAGCCTATTACTATGAAGTTAGAGAATTTTTGTGCTGCATTGGGTATTGTCCCTATAGGTACAGCAAGGAAGATCGAGGACAACCCCAAGGAATTGCTGGAGCTCTATCGAGGGATCACCAATGATGATTGTCGCACCATTCAGCGTGGCAAGATAAGAAACATTCAACTCCCCGCCATTAAGTATTTTGCTTATTACATTGGTACTAGCATTCTTGGTAGGGAGAACACTAGTAACATATCTAGCTATCACCTTGGTTTCTTAATTGCTGCACTCACTGGGGACACGCCTTATCATCTTGGTGCTCTTGTTGCTCGCCGCTTGTCTAACAAGGGGCCCATATTTGGAGGAATTATTGCTTCGCGCGTTTTAGCATATTTAGAGCTTCCTCTTGATCCTAATGATGTAAAAATAACTCCTATGAGGCTCGATATTGCTGCTATGAAGAGTCATCAATTTGTTACAACTGACTCTAGTTTAGATAAGATTGTCTATAGAATATTTTTTGCTGACGGGGAAGAGAGGGAAATCCTTTTGCCGCAGCCAGATTTGTTCAGTATTGACAGGAAACCATGGTCGCGCACTAAGGAGGAGGTGGATGAGCAATTGAAGATACAAGGCTTCCACCAGCAGCATGACTCCGAGGACGCCGAGCCCTCCTACGACTACACCGTCACATATCCGGGTGCTTCTTCTAGCACATACCCGGAATATGATCCATCTTCGTACTACGGAGGTGCTTCTTCATGGGCACCATGGGATTGATCTCCACTTAGGCCAAAAGCCTAAGCTTGGGGGGAGGTATACCGGCATCACTCATTCTTTGCATATTATGGTTGCTGGATACTTGTATATACTTGTTTAGTTTCTTTGAGTGGTTTTCTAATGAGAGGAAGATGATATTTGGGGAAGTGCCGCCTGAAAACAGATTCTGGACTGTTACTAAAAAAATTCGTGCGCACAGCCAGAACGTTATTTTGAGCTGATAATTTTTGTGCATGTTCCTCAGGTTGTTATCTAACTTTCATTAGTTGAACATTTTTCGAGCTGAGCAGCTTAAGAATTTCTTTAAAATCGATTACTGTACTGCTGTCAAGTTTTGGCAGATTTCTGCCATCTTGCTTTTCTGTGTTTCTTTTAGTTTTCATTTTCTTGTTCTTGTTTTGTTTCTTTCCTAAAACACAAAAAGACCAAAAATATTTCTGTTGTTTCTCTTCACCACTTGTTTACTTTAGTTTCTTGCTTTTATCTTGCTTTATTTGCTATTGCTAGTTTGCTATAAGAAAACCCAAAAAGATTTTGCTTTGTTTGCTTGTTTCCTTTTGTTCTTGCTTCCAAATTCGAAAACACCAAAAATATTTGCTGTTCTTCTTTGGTTTTGTAAAGTTCATTATGAGTTCAATGGTCTTCGGTGGCTGGAGCGTGGTTTTCATTTCATATTATCCAAGCTACACAAGTGAAAAGGCAATAATGACGATATTCGACAATCCGATTGTGGTGAGAGGCTGGTATGAACTCTATTTGTTTTCATTTTTGTACATATACTCATCCATGTGAGCATGCTTGGTTGGTTCATGTGAGGTATATGTCATTTAAGAAAGTCTAGTAGTTCATGATCTCTCATGTTTAGCTCCAATTTATTAATATGAGTAGCATGTCATGGATGTTTGCTTGCATTGTTTTATTCATAAATAGGTATGATATTATGGTATCCTCCTCTGAATAATTCGTTTGAATTAACTTGGCACATGCTCACGCATGCATATGACTGAACAAAAGTCAATTAAGCCTCGATGATTTATATTGTTTCGTAGTTCTTGTATCATTTTTATGCCTCGGTTAATTTATTTTGCCGCAAGCATGATTATGACAATTGCTTGCTCTCTTGATTTGTCGCTCCCTAGTCTTTTGCTAGCCTTCACTTGTACTTGAGCGGGAACGCTGCTCGTGCTTCCAAACACATGAAAACCAAGTTATTCCAGAGTGTCCACCATAAATACCTATGCATGGCATTTCAAACCATTCCAAGTAAATTCTCATGCGCTACCTTTAAACCTTCAAAATACTTCTCAATTTGTGTTAATGTTTCATAGCTCATGAGGAAGTATGTGGTGTTTAACTTTCAACCTTGTCATTTACTCTTGACGGACTTTCGTATGGACTAGTGGCACATCCGCTTATCCAATAATTTTGCAAAAAGAGCTGGCAATGGGGTTCCCGACCCGATTAATCAAACTTTACTAATAATTCTCTTCACATGTTTTGCTCTGATTCATCGGTAAGCAACTTAATTTTGCAAATAGATACTCCTCCATGGTATGTGATTGATGGAAGGCACCCGAGGATTCGGTTAGCCATGGCTTGTGTAAGCAAAGGTTGGGGGAGTGTCACCCATAATAAAACTAAAATACGTGTGTAAACAAAAGAGAAGAGGGATGATCTACCTTGCTGGTAGAGATAACGTCCTTCATGGGAGCCGCTCTTGAAAGTCCGGTTGGCGAGGTAGTTGGTCTACCCATTACCATTCGTTGACAACAACAAACACCTCTCAAAACAATTTTACTCCTGTTTTAAAAATGAAAAGCTCTAGCGCATGTTAATCCCTGCTTCCCTCTGGCGAAGGGTCAATCTTTTACTTTTATGTTGTGTCTCCATCCTTTCTTTGAGCACTTTCTTGAGAGCACAACTGTCATTCTTAGTGTAATATGCTTGTCTCAAAATATGATTGATTGTGGTATAACTTTGATGCTTTTATCTTTGACAATCACTATTTCTAGTCTTTCTATGAACTTCGTAGGTGCCCGAGCATTTATGTTTTGCTGATCAAATATGGGCAAGCGAGATACCACTCTATCATACTCTTTTATGAACATTGCAATCCTCGCTTATATACATGATTCATGATGCTTATTATTAATTGTTGGTACCTTTCCATGATTGACATAGCTATTAGATGATCTTATTTGCATGTATCTTATTATGAACTGCCTAAGTGTTAGCCATAGCATGAGAATGTTTACATCATATGAACAAATGTGTTCGTGAAAGTTCTTTTATCGCTCAGTTGTTAACTGAATTGCTTGAGGACAAGCAATAAGCTAAGCTTGGGGGAGTTGATACGTCCAAAACGTATCTACTTTCCCGAACACTTTTGCTATTGTTTTGCCTCTAATTTGTGTATTTTGGATGCAACTAACGCGGACTAACGCTGTTTTCAGCAGAACCGTTTCGGTGTCTCGTTTTTGTGCAGAAATCCAACTTTCAGGAAAATCCTCGGAATTTATGCAGAAGGTCCTATTTTCCCAGAATATTGGCGGAGCCAGAAGGACGAGCCAGGTGGGGGCCCGAGGGCCCCACACACTAGGCCGGCGCGGCCCTAGTGTGTGGCGGCCTCGGTCGGCCCCCGACGCCCTCCTTCGGACTACTTATCGCCTTCGACCTAAAAACGCACGGGGAGAAGTCAAAGTCGCCGTAAACCCTCCGAACGCCGCCACATCGCGAAACTCCGTCTCGGGAGCCAGAAGTCTCCGTTCTGGCACTCCGTCGGGACGGGGAATTGGAGGAGATCATCGCCACCATCACCACCGACGCCTCTTCATCAACCAGCCATGTTTCCCCCATCCATGTGTGAGTAATTCCCCCGCTGTAGGCTGAAGGGGATGGTAGGGATTGGATGAGATTGGTCATGTAATAGTATAAGATTGTTAGGGCATAGTGCCTAGTGTCCGTAATTGGTACTTTGATGATATTGTTGCAACTTGTTATGCTTAATGCTTGTCACTAGGGCCCGAGTGCCATGATCTCAGATCTGAGCATGTTATTATTTCATCATGATATTCATTGTTTATGGTCTTACCTGCAAGTTGTATACACATGTCGCTGTCCGGAACCAATGGCCCCGAAGTGACAGAAATCGGGACAACCGGAGGGGATGGTAGTGATGTGAGGATCACATGTGTTCACGGAGTGTTAATGCTTTGCTCCGAGTACTCTATTAAAAGGAGTACCTTAATATCCAGTAGATTCCCTTGAGGCCCGGCTGCCACCGGCTGGTAGGACAAAAGATGTTGTGCAAGTTTCTCATTGCGAGCACGTACGACTATAATTGGAACACATGCCTATTGATTGCTTTGTACTTAGACACCGTTTTATTATTATCCGCAAATGCCCCGCTTGATTGTTACATGAGTTTCTCTCATCCATGCAACGCCCGTTATCCGTCCCCGTGCCTACAATATTTTAATCCTGTTGTTTACTATAATCACTACCGATGTCTCGTTACTTGCTGCTGTTATTTCACTACTGCTATCGCCATAAAACCGTTACTACTCGATAAACTCTTGCGAGCAAGTCTGTTTCCAGTGCAGCTGAATTGACAACTCCGCTGTTAAGGCTTTCAAGTATTCTTTGTCTCCCCTTGTGTCGAATCAATAAATTGGGTTTTACTACCCGCGAAGACTGCTGCGATCCCCTATACTTGTGGGTTATCAGGGTGGACTCAAGCCTTGCAACGGGTGCAAAGGTTTCACCAAAGTCCACGCCTTCAACTTGAGAATAGCCTTGTGCCACCAATCTTGCTTTGTTGCGGATGACCATGCCATGTTCATCTTGCTTGTTCTTGAAGACCCATTTGGTGCCGATAACATTGCGGCAATGATCGGGTCGCTTCATGAGAGTCCACACATCATTCCTCTTGAAGTTGTTGAGTTCCTCTTGCATTGCATTCAACCAATCGGGATCTTCAAGAGCTTCATTAACTTTGAGTGGTTCCACCATAGATACAAAAGCGTAGTGCTCACAAAAGTTTGCTAGTTGTCTCCGGGTGGTTACTTTGCTCTTTAGATCACCAATGACATTACTCAAAGAATGGGACTTGAGGCGCAAGTGTCTTGTAGTAGGATCTTCACGGCGAGTATCGGCCATAGGAGTAGATTCTTGTGGGTCCTCATGGCTTTCATCACGGTTTAGGTCCTCGCCTTGACCTTCATTGTTGTTGAAGGGGACGTCATCATTATGAGATCCGAATGACTCGGGGGTACTAGGAATGGTATTGTCCATAAAGATCATCCCCGAACCACTCGGAGAAGAACTTGAAGCTTGGCCTTGGTCACTTGATGTTGGTTGTTGTTGTCGATGAGCTTGTGGTGAATGTTGTTCTTGAGCTTGTTGAGGTGAGCTTGTACTTGATTGTTCTTGTAGATGTTGAGGTTGAACTTGAGGTTGTTGTAGAGGTTGGCTTGCATTTGTAAGATCAACAGAAGAAGCTTGGCCTTGTGGTGTAGATGGCTCCACTTGGGTGGAACTTGGTCCTTCCCCGGTACTCATAGAAGGTAGCTCTTGAGGTCGGCGAATGCCAACACCCATCCTTCCTACGGCATCCGAGGGAATTGCATCTCCTTTCTCACAAGAAGCACTTCGCTCCTCCAAAGATCTATCATCTTCATCGAATGTCACATCACAAGATTCTACAACCCGCCCATTTGACTTGTTGAAGACTCTATAGGCGTGAGAATCCGTAGCATAGCCAACGAAAATTCCTTCTTGAGCCCTTGAATGAAACTTGGATAGACATGTGTCCTTGACAAGCACATAGCATTTGCATCCGAAGACCTTGAAATATGACACATTGGGCTTGTTGCCGGTGAGAATCTCATATGGTGTCTTCTCTAGACCTTTGCGAAAGTAGAGACGATTAGTAGCATGGAATGCGGTAGAGATCGCTTCCGCCCAAAAATTGTAGTTAGACTTGTACTCCATCATCATGGTTCGAGCGGCTTCGATCAAGGTTCGATTCTTCCTTTCGGCGACCCCATTTTGTTGGGGAGTATATGGCGTGGAGTATTGGTGTTGGATTCCTTCTTCGTCGAGGAAGTCATCCAAAGTGTAGTTCTTGAACTCCGTTCCATTGTCGCTCCTTATCGTGAGGATCTTGTTGTCGTACTTGCGTTGAACTTGATTGGCAAACTCCATCATGGTCCGTTGAGTCTCACTCTTGTACTTGAAGAAGAATACCCAACAATAGCGTGAATAGTCATCAACAATGACGAGGCAATACTTCTTTCCTCCAAGACTTTCATGAGAAGGTGGACCGAAGATATCAACATGTAGGAGCTCCAAGCATCTTGTGGTAGAGATGATATTCTTGGCCTTGTGAGGAGCTCCATGCATTTTTCCTTGTACGCAAGCCCTACAAACACGATCTTTACAAAAGGAGACATCTTCTTTTAGTCCGAGAATGTGGCCACCCTTGTGGAGACTTTGCAAAGTCCTCATGTTGACATGGGCTAGTCGGCGATGCCATAACCAACCCTTGTCACCTTTGGTGAATAGGCAAAGAGCAGAAGATGTTGTCTTTCCGGAGAAGTCAACAACATACAAACCGTTCTCTACATATCCAACAAAAGCTACACGGAGTGTCTTGCTCCACAAGAGGACCACCATATGTTCATAAAGAAAGTACATAGACCCATACGAGCAATTTGATGAACGGAGAGTAAATTGTAACCAAGGGTCTCGACAAGGAGGACATTCACAAGTGAGATGTCGGGTGTTACCACCACCTTGCCAAGACCCAATACCTTAGAGCACGTGTTGTCGCCATATGATACGGTAGAGTGAGAAGGCTCGAGGTCGACAACAATATTCTTGCTTCCGGTCATATGACTTGTGGATCCACTATCAACCACCCACTTAGCGCCACCGGAAGCATAGTCCTACAAGGAATCAAGTCTTGGATTTAGGTACCCATTTTTAAATGGGTCCTAGCATGTTAGTAACAAGGGGTTTGGGAACCCAAATAGTCCAATCAACATTTTCCTCTTGAGGACCAATAAAGAGAGCACGAATATGTCCATAGTAATCAACAAAAAGAACATGAGAAGGGTTGTTAGAGCCGGCGAAACCCTTCGAGGTGGAGTTGGGTACTCCATCCCTTCTTGAGCTAGCATCGCTCTCCTCAAGGTTGATCTCCATGTTCTGCTTGTTCTTCTTCTTTTTGGTCCTCTTATTCCTCTTCCTCTTTGGCTTGGTAGCCACTCCTCCTTCATTGCAAGAGCCATCTTTGGCTCCATCTTTGGCTCCAATGACTCCTTCCAAGTACTTGGTTTGAACTTGGAGTCTATCAATCTTGGCCTTCAAACGATTGACTTCATCTTCATGCTCCGGGTGTGGATGACAAATATCAAACACTTGGGCTTCCTTTGCCTTGTTCACCCGGAAATGTTCCATCAAAGCTTCTTCTTGGAGAGCATTCATCTTCATGAGTATACGCTTGTTACTCTCCAACTTGGCAATGTCACTTTCATGAGTGCAACACGCACGGTCCTTGCTCAAAGGAAAATACTCCTTCAATGCTTCCTCTTGCATGGAATTGACCTCCATGAGCTTGGCTTCCCTCCTCTTCAAGGTGGCTATTTCTTCCTCATGATCACAACAAGTGGCCTTCTCCTTGCTCATGTGGAGACATTCCACCAAAGACTCTTCTTGCATGCTACTCAAACTCAATAGCTTGGCCTTGGTGGTCTCAAGAGTGGCAATTTCTTCTTCATGGTTGCAACATGAGGTCTTCTCCTTGCACAAGCGGTAATATTCATCCAAGGCTTCTTCTTGAAGAGCATTGACCTCCAAGAGAAGAGCATTGTGCTTTCTCAAGGAAGCAACTTGATCAACAAGCTCGTCATGGCAAGAGTTGGGGTCTTCATCATCTTTCTCTTTGTTAGCTTCCTCGAGAGATAGCATCTTCTTTTTGAGCTCACCCATCAAATCAAGAGCATGGTCTCGTTCCTTGATGAGTTGGGAGACAATAGCCTTGTTGGAGTCTTCAAGAACGATGACACTAGCTTCAAGAGACATGCGCAGATTTTGTTCCTCTTCAAGCGCTTGATTGATAGAGGCAATCTCATTTGCCGCCTCCCTTTCAAGCCTCTCCTTCTCCTCTATAAGGTCTTGTGCCGCACCAAGTTGGGCCAAGAGAGCCCCAACATGAGTCTTGGTATCCCCTTGCATGTTAGTGAGAAAAGAATCCAAACCCATAATCTCACGCTTAATGGTGAGACTAGTGACATCATCAATATATAAGGCATTAGTTGAAGATGAGGGTTTGGAAGGGGATTTTACCTCCGTGGATACCTTTGCCATAAGGCAATGAGCGTTGTGGGTGATGAGGTTCTCATTAGGAGAGTCAAAGAGGGTGATAGAGGGAGTGGTAATGGCGATGGTGGCCACTCCCTCTCCTTCCTTGTTGGAGCTCTTGTCCTCATGATCGTCATCCTCATCGGAGGAGTACTCTTCTCGAATGATGAAGGCTCTAGGCTTCTTGGTGAAGGAGACCTTGCGTCGTCGGGCTTGGAGGAGAACTTTGAGAATCCTTTAGAGAGAGACTTGAACTTTTCCTTACGGACAAGCCTTCCACCATTATCTTCTCTTCTCTCAAACATACAATCTGCAACAAAATGATTCTTGTCGCCGCAATTGTAGCATGTTCTCCCCCTTTGCCCCTCATTTGGACTCTTGGAGAAGCTTCTTGGAGAATCACGTGATCTTCTTGGTCTTGTGCTTCAGGACTTGTTTCCGTCCCAAAATTTCTTGGCAGCGAGAGCCATGTGCTCATGATAGTTGGTCTTGAAATCATCCGGACCCCACTCAATGGGATCCTCATCGCTTTCACTAGCCTCATGTACCTTCATCTTCAATGCAAGGTTGGGCTTGCGGGTGTTGTGGGCGCGAGCAACAAGATCCTCTGCATTCTTCTTGGAGATGTCCAACGCGATGACTTCGCTAAGAACCTCATCGGATGTCATAGCACGGAAGGAGGCGTTTTGGCGGATGGCCGTCAACTTCACTTCCTCATAAGGGAGGAGAGCGTTGTAGAACTTGCGCTTGATCCAATGGTCATCCACAAACGTTGCTCCAAGATCTTGCATTTGTATGGAAAGAGCAATGAGGCGCCGATACATTTCTTCGGGGGACTCTCCTTCATTCATGACGAAGTTGTCGGCCATGTTGTTCACTTCATCGAAACGAGAGCTTTGGATGCTCGTATTTCTGAGGAAGAGCTTGTCGAGTTTATCCCATGCTTCCTTGGCGGTCTTGAGCGAGCGGATATGAGCACGGTCCTTGGGCGTGACGGTCATGTGAATCATGTTGATGGCGGTGGCGTTGAGTTGGTCATCCACCACATCTCTTCTTGTCAAGTTCTTTGGGTCTCGTGGTGAGTAGCTGATGTCTACGCACGCTTCTATTCCTGTAGACAGTGTTGGGCCTCCAAGAGCAGAGGTTTGTAGAACAGCAGCAAGTTTCCCAAGGTTTATCGAACTCAGGGAGGTAGAGGTCAAAGATATCCCTCTCAAGCAACCCTGCAATTACGATACAAGAAGTCTCTTGTGTCCCCAACACACCTAATACACTTGTCAGATGTATAGGTGCACTAGTTCGGTGAAGAGATAGTGAAATACAAGTAATATGGATGATTGTAAGTAGTAATTGCAATCTGAAATAAAGATGGCAGCAAGCAAACATGTAACAGAACTTGTTGGAAATGGTGTTTCAATGCTTAGAAACAAGGCCTAGGGATCATACTTTCACTAGTGGACACTCTCAACAATGATCACATAAATAAATAACTTCTCTTCCTTTGTGCTACTTCAAACACTCTCTTGTTGGATAACAAACACCATTCATTGTGTAGGGCTACAAGAGCTCCCTCAAGCCGGAGTAAACAAGCTCCACAACATTCGGAGTTCATATTTAAGTAACCTCTAGAGTGCATAATAGACCGTTGCAATTTAGACCGAGTACTAACATAGCATACACACTGTCAACAATAGCTATGAAAGGGGGAATAGATCGCATCCATACTATCATAGTAATAGTTAACTTCATAATCTACAAGAGATTACAATCATAACCTACGCCAAGTACTACATGATGCACACACTGTCAACATTACATCATGGAGGAGGAATAGACTACTTTAATAACATCACTAGAGTAGCACATAGATTAATAGTGATACAAAGCTCATGATCACATAAAGATCACACCATGGGAGAGAGAGATGAACCACATAGCTACCGGTAGAGCCCTCAGCCTCGGGGGAGAACTACTCCCTCCTCATCATGGGAGACAGCGATGGCGATGAAGATGGCGGTGGTGTCGATGGAGATGACTCCGGGGGCAATTCCCCGTCCCGGCGGTGTGCCGGAACTGAGACTTCTGTCCCCCGAAACGGAGTTTCGCGATGGCGGCGGCGTCCCTGGAGTCTTTCTGGAGTTTCGTCAATTGGTATCGGGGTTTTAGGTCACGAGGGGTCTTATAGGCGAAGAGGCGGCGCAAGGGGCGCCTGGGGGTCCCACCCCATAGGGCGGCGCTCCCCCCTCCAGGCCGCGCCGGCCTATGGTCTGGGGGCCCCAGGCCTCCCCTCCGACTCTCCTTCGGTGTCCTGGTCCGTCTCGGTGAATTATGATGTTGGGTCTTCGTTTCGTCGAATTCCGAAAATATTGCCCGAACAGCCTTTTTGGAACCAAAAACAACAGAAAACAGGAACTGGCACTGTGGCATCTTGTTAATAGGTTAGTTCCGGAAAATGCATAAAAACATTATAAAGTGTGAGCAAAACATGTAGATATTGTCATAAAACTAGCATGGAACATCAGAAATTATAGATACGTTGGAGACGTATCAAGCATCCCCAAGCTTAGTTCCTACTCGCCCTCGAGTATGTAAACGATAACAAGGATAATTTCTGAAGTGACATGCTATCATAATCTTGATCAATACTATTGTAAAGCATATGAGATGAATGAAGTGATTCAAAGCAATGGTAAAGATAATGACTAAACAACTGAATCATATAGCAAAGACTTTTCATGAATAGTACTTTCAAGACAAGCATCAGTAAGTCTTGCACAGGAGTTAACTCATAAAGCAATAAATTCTTAGTAGAAAGTTTTGAAGCAACAGAAAGGAAGATATAAGTTTCAGCAATTGCTTTCAACTTGTAACATGTATATCTCATGGATAGTTCTCATGGATAATTGTCAACACAAAGTAATATGATGAATGCAAATAAGCAAGTATGTAGGAATCAATGCACACAGTTGACACAAGTGTTTGCTCCTAAGATAGAAAGAAGTAGGTAAACTGACTCAACATAAAGTAAAAGAATTGGGCCCTTCGCAGAGGGAAGCATGGATTACTGTTTTTGTGCTAGAGCTTTTCATTTTGAAAACATAGAAACAATTTTTTCAACGGTAGTAATAATTCATATGTGTTATGCATAAGATGTCCTATAAGTTGCAAGCCTCATGCATAGAGTACCAATAGTGCTCGCACCTTGTCCTAATTAGCTTGGATTTACATGGATTATCATTGCATAACATATGTTTCAACCAAGTGTCACAAAGGGGTACCTCTATGTCACCTGTACAAAGGTCCAAGGAGATAGATCGCATTTGATTTCTCGTTTTTGATAGATCTCAACTAAGGACATCCATACCGGGACAACATAGAAAACAAATAATGGACTCCTCTTTAATGCATAAGCATTCAACAACAGATAATATTCTCATAAGAGATTGAGGATTGATGTCCAAACTGAAACTTCCACCATGATTCATGGCTTTAGTTAGCGGCCCAATGTTCTTCTCTAACAATATGCATACTCAAACCATTTGATCATGATAAATCACCCTTACTTCAGACAAGACGAACATGCATAGCAACTCACATGATATTCAACAAAGGTGTAACAGTTGATGGCGTCCCCAGAAACATGGTTACCGCTCAACAAGCAACTTATAGGAAATAAGATACATAAGTAACATATTCAATACCACAATAGTTTTTAAGCTATTTTCCCATGAGCTATGTATTGCAAAGACAAGGAATGAAATTTTAAAGGTAGCACTCAAGTAATTTACTTTGGAATGGCAGAGAAATACCACGTAGTAGGTAGGTATGGTGGACACAAATGGCATAGTTTTTGGCTCAAGGGTTTGGCACGAGAAGTATTCCCTCTCAGTACAAGGCTTTGACTAGCAAGGTTGTTTGAAGCAAACACAAGTATAAACCGGTACAGCAAAGCTTACATAAGAACATATTGCAAGCATTATAAGACTCTACACTGTCTCCTTGTTGTTCAAACACCTTAACCAGAAAATATCTAGACTTTAGAGAGACCAATCATGCAAACCAAATTTTAACAAGATCTATGTAGTTCTTCATTAATAGGTGCAAAGTACATGATGCAAGAGCTTAAACATTATCTATTTGAGCAAAACAATTGCCAAGTATCAAATTATTCAAGACAATATGAAGCATTTTCTGTTTCCAACCAAATAGCAATAAATGCAGCAGCTTTCAACTTTTGCCATGAACATTAAAAGTAAAACAAAGAACACAAGTGTTCATATGAAAAAGCGGAGCGTGTCTCTCTCCCACATAAGCATGAATTTATTCAGAGAATGAAAATAACAAAACGAAAATAAAAGCACACAGACGCTCCAAGTAAAGTACATAAGATGTGACGGAATAAAAATATAGTTTCACTAGAGGTGACCTGATAAGCTTAGATGCTTGAGTCTTCTTGAAATATGCAGGGATGAACCACGGGGGCATCCCCAACCTTAGACTTTTCACTCTTCTTGATCATATTGTATCATCCTCCTCTCTTGACCCTTGAAAACTTCCTCCACACCAAACTTAAAACAAACTCATTAGAGGGTTAGTGCATAATCAAAAATTCACATATTCAGAGGTGACATAATCATTCTTAACACTTCTGGAAATTGCCCAAAATAGTGAAAGTTAATGGAATAAAGAAATCCATCCAGCATAGCAAAAGAGTCAATGCAAAATAAAAGGCAGAATCTGTCAAAACAGAACAGTCCGTAAAGACGAATTTTTCAGGGGCACTTAACTTGCTCAGATGAAAAAGCTCAAATTGAATGAAAGTTGCGTACATATCTGAGGATCACGCACGTAAATTGGCAGATTTTTCTGAGTTACCTACAGAGGGAGCTACTCAATTTCGTGACAGCAAGAAATTTGTTTCTGCGCAGTAATCCAAATCTAGTATCAACCTTACTATCAAAGACTTTACTTGGCACAACAATGCAATAAAATAAAGATAAGGAGAGGTTGCTACAGTAGTAACAACTTCCAAGACACAACAAAACAGTAACAAAATAAAAACATGGGTTATCTCCCAAGAAGTGCTTTCTTTATAGCCATTAAGATGGGCTCAGCAATTTTAATGATGCTCACATAAGGATGAGAGTTGAAGCAAAGAGAGCATCAAAAAGCAAATATGAAACAAATTTAAGTCTAAACCACTTCCTATGAAAAGGAATCTTGTAAATAAACAAGTCATGTAGGCATAATGCAACAAGCATAGGAAGGCAAAACAAGCGCAACTTCAAGATTCTCAACATAAAGAGGGGAAACTTAATATTATTAAGATGCATATAACCATGTTTCCCTCTCTCATAATAACTTTCAGTGGCATCATGAACAAACTCAAAAATATAACTATCACATAAAGCATTCTTATTCACATGCATAAAAGTATCATTACTCTCCACATAAGCATAATCAATTTTATTAGTAATAGTGGGAGTAAAACTATCACAACCATCATTGTAATCATCATAAATTGCAGGCATGGTATAATCATAATAAACTTTATCCTCCATAGTAGGTGGCACCAAAATACCACTATCATTATAATCATCATAAATGGGAGGCAAAGTATCATCAAAGAAAATTTTCTCCTCAAAACTTGGGGGACTAAAAATATCATGCTCATCAAAACCAACTTCCCCAAGCTTAAATTCTTCCATAGCATTAGCAATAATAGAGTTCAAAGAGTTCATGCTAATAACATTGCTATTTTGCAAACAAAGTTCCATGGGTTTTTTAATTCTCTCTTCAAACACATCATGTCCTAATTCAATATAAAGTTCATAAACATCTCTAATTTTTTTGTTATTTTCCATTAAGCCTAACTAGTGAAAACAAGAAACAAAAAGATGCAATTGCAGGATCTAAAGGAAATAGCTTCGAGCACTCACACACCGGCAACAGTGCTAGGAAATAGCTTAGTAGTCGGAGGATGTGAATACCTTTTACCTTACCTCCCCGGCAACGGCGCCGTGAAAATAGCTTGATGTCTACGCACGCTTCTATTCCCGTAGACAGTGTTGGGCCTCCAAGAGCGAGAGGTTTGTAGAACAAGCAGCAAGTTTCCCTTAAGTGAATCACCCAAGGTTTATCGAACTCAGGGAGGTAGAGGTCAAAGATATCCCTCTCAAGCAACCCTGCAATTACGATACAAGAAGTCTATTGTGTCCCCAACACACCTAATACACTTGTCAGATGTATAGGTGCACTAGTTCGGCGAAGAGATAGTGAAATACAAGTAATATGGATGATTGTAAGTAGTAATTTCAATCTGAAATAAAGATGGCAGCAAGCAAACATGTAACGAACTTGTTGGAAACGGTGTTTCAATGCTTAGAAACAAGGCCTAGGGATCATACTTTCACTAGTGGACACTCTCAACAATGATCACATAAATAAATAACTTCTCTTCCTTTGTGCTACTTCAAACACTCTCTTGTTGGATAACAAACACCATTCATTGTGTAGGGCTACAAGAGCTCCCTCAAGCCGGAGTAAACAAGCTCCACAACATTCGGAGTTCATATTTAAGTAACCTCTAGAGTGCATAATAGACCGTTGCAATTTAGACCGAGTACTAACATAGCATACACACTGTCAACAAAAGCTATGAAAGGGGGAATAGATCGCATCAATACTATCATAGTAATAGTTAACTTCATAATCTACAAGAGATTACAATCATAACCTACGCCAAGTACTACATGATGCACACACTGTCAACATTACATCGTGGAGGAGGAATAGACTACTTTAATAACATCACTAGAGTAGCACATAGATTAATAGTGATACAAAGCTCATGATCACATAAAGATCACACCATGGGAGAGAGAGATGAACCACATAGCTACCGGTAGAGCCCTCGGCGTCGGGGGTGACTTTGTGTAGCGTAGTAGAATGAAGGCTACGTACGCACCGACACTCTATTTCTTATCCCTAAGCCTCTTCGCTAACTCGCTCGCCTACCAAAAATGAGTAGGCGAGGCTAGGCAAACTCAGCCGCTGACTTTGACTGTACTGTAGTAGACTTTCTAGCCTTTTATTTGAGAACCCTTTCTCATGTTCTTTCATCCATCAAGTAGGCGAACCGTCAGGTCCTTAGTGGCGTTGACAAAGAAGAAGAGCCGGTTAAAAAAAAAAAGAAAGCTAGAATTTCCAATAGTGAGACCAGCTTGACAAGCTACCTTTCCTCTCTATATGAGGTGCGAAGAGAAACATCTCTTTTTTTAACTACTCCCTCCTCATCATGGGAGACAGCGATGGCGATGAAGATGGCGGTGGTGTCGATGGAGATGACTCCGGGGGCAATTCCCCGTCCCGGCGGCGTGCCGGAACAGAGACTTCTGTCCTCCGAAACGGAGTTTCGCGATGGCGGCGGCGTCCCTGGAGTCTTTCTGGAGTTTCGTCAATTGGTATCGGGGTTTTAGGTCACGAGGGGTCTTATAGGCGAAGAGGCGGCGCAAGGGGGCGCCTGGGGGTCCCACCCCATAGGGCGGCGCCCCCTCCAGGCCGCGCCGGCCTATGGTCTGGGGGCCCCAGGCCTCCCCTCCGACTCTCCTTCGGTGTCCTGGTCCGTCTCGGTGAATTATGATGTTGGGTCTTCGTTTCGTCGAATTCCGAGAATATTGCCCGAACAGCCTTTCTGGAACCAAAAACAACAGAAAACAAGAACTGACACTGTGGCATCTTGTTAATAGGTTAGTTCCGGAAAATGCATAAAAACATTATAAAGTGTGAGCAAAACATGTAGATATTGTCATAAAACTAGCATGGAACATCAGAAATTATAGATACGTTGGAGACGTATCAGTAGCCTTCCTCGATGATACGCCAAAGCTCGGTAGATGCGCTGCGCACATGAGAACGCATTAAGAATTGCCAATTTTCAAAGTTATTTGACTCAAGTAACGGTGGTGAACCATGCGACAAGATATGTGGCATAGGTATTGGAACGTTTATGGTGTAATCACTTGGTGGTGGCACCGCATGATTACTCCCTAGATGTTCCGCAACCGGTGTCTCATCCTTCCCCTTTGTTGAAGTGTCGATCTCCCCAAGCCCTTCCTTTTGTGGATCTTTTGTCGTTTGTGCGACAAAATCAACAAGATGAAATGGGTTAGCTTTTGGTGGGGGATCCTCGGCACTTGCTTTAGGATCTATGATAGGGGTTGATTTTTGAGCAACCAACTCCATCATCATCGCCTTCATTTGGTTAACGATGGATGACTCCAATTTCTTGAGGTCATCCAACGTAGCCGTTGTGCTATCGATGGGAGATGATGGAGCGGGTGGCACAAGGGAAGGTGACCCATTCACAACCGCATCTTGTTCGGCCATTTCTTAGGCGGTAAAGCCCGAGCAAGAAAACCTCGCTCTGATACCACTTGAATGGATCGTAGTGAACAAGAGGGGGGTGAATGGTTGCTACGTCAAGTTTTAGTCTTTTTCAATTTTAGCGGTGTGGAAGGTAAAGGTGATTGCTTTAGTGGTGTTGGTGTTCCTACAATGATCCTAGAACAAGTGCAACAATCAAAGGAACAAGCAAGATAGTAAGAGTAAGGAGCGGGACAACCGGATGGCGCGGAGACGAGGCGAGGTTTGTTTCCCACAATTCCTCTCACAAAAGAGAGTACGTCTGCGTTGAGGAGGTGCTAGCCTCACACAAGAGGCTAGGCGGCCACACCACGAAGGAAGGCCTCACCTTCTTCCTCAAGAGAGCTCCACAAAGGGGCTCCCCCTTCTCCACTATGACACCGGTCGAGGCGGTGATTCCTTCACAAGGTTGGGGCGAGCTCCACACCACAAGGAGGCTCCCAACAACCTATGGAGCTAGTACAACACCAAGCTAGCCTCCATGGATGCACTTCCTCCAATGTCCCACCATAGGAACCCTACCACCAAGATCCACTAAGGAGTAGCAAGTATTGGTGAAATCTCTCTTGGTAGAACTATAGATCGGGGTCTCCTCCACCACTCCTCAAAATTTGGGCAAGATTGGTTGGACGGTTGGGGAGATCCTCAAAGATTAAGCTCAGCAACAATGGAGGAGAGAGAGAGAAGAGATAAAAACGAGTTGGGGAAGAAGGGCCCCTTAAATAGGCTCCTCCAAATCCAACCGTTATGTCCTGTTTTCGCCTAAGCGGTACTACCGCTTGGGTAAGCGGTACTACCGCTCTGAGTTCAAAATCCCACAGATCTAGTCCATGTGGACACAGAGCGGTACTACCGCTCGAGGTACCACAATAGGGTCCAAACCTTAGTAGACTCAAAGCGGTACCACAGCGGTACCGAAGCGGTACTGCCGTAACTAGTTACGGTACCTGGGCGGTACCATGAGCGGTACTACCGCTCGCAAGCGGTACTACCGCTCTAGGTACCGCGGAGGTACCGTAACTCGTACTATGGGTCAAATCAGCGCAGAACTTCAGAGCGGTACCGTGGGCGGTACTAGTAGGGGTAGCGGTACTACCGCTACTAGTACCGGTAGTACCGGTCTGGCAAAAACAGGTTTTCTCCCCTTTTCTCTCCAGCCATGTCACCTCGCAAAACACACACAAAACCAGAAAACCTATAAACTACGCTTCAGTCCTCCGATCTTGACGTGTCCAGCGAGGTCACCGTGCACTTGCAAATCTAACAATGATACTCAAAGCACACGGTGAGATTACTCAAGTGTTGTCATCAAACACACAAAACACGGGGTTTAGACTTTGCTCTTTCACAGATGTATTCTGGTCGGTTATTTTCGTACATTTTCGACCTGAGGTCGTCCCGGACGCCTATATAAGTGCCCAGGACGCCCCCAAAGTTGCTTTAGACCATGTTTAAGATAAACCCTAGTTCTTAGTTGTTTGCTCTGCAAAACTATTGAGTACCCTACACCATATTGCTTGATTTGGTGTAGATCTGAAAGTCTTGTGTAATCTGTTGTTCCATTGGGAATTAGAAGGTTGCAACTTACCGCTTCGTGGTCGGCGGCTAGGTGCGCAATTGTGTGGAGTTCCGAATATCTTGCAGGGTTGAGAGTTGTTGCATTGGCGACAGGGACCAATCGAGAGATCTCGTTGCGTCATATAAGTTATCATCCACTTCATGATATGGGGTGGCCCGATCTTCTCAGTAAGCGACGGGTGTTGATGAACACGTGATGGTAGCAGCGGATGAAATCGATGATGATGAGGAGGATAACTTGTATGATGCGACGAAGTCTCTCGATTGATTCCTGATGCCAATGCAACAGCTCTCAACCCTGCAAGATATTCGCAACTCCACACACTTGCGCACATAGCCGACGACCACGAAGCAGTAGATTGCAATCTTCTAATCCCCAATGGAATAGCAGATCACACAAACTTTCAGTAGCATAAAACTCCAGATCGCAACGAATTGGAGAGTTGGGGAACAATAGTTTTTCTTAGCAAACAAC
Source organism: Lolium rigidum (assembly GCF_022539505.1). Lineage (NCBI taxonomy): Eukaryota > Viridiplantae > Streptophyta > Magnoliopsida > Poales > Poaceae > Lolium > Lolium rigidum. The sequence goes on along the minus strand of NC_061511.1, from coordinate 99,206,166 downwards.
TATGAACTAGGGTTTATCTTAAACTTGGTCTAAAGCAGCTAGGGGGGCGTCCTGGGCACTTATATAGGTGTCCGGGACGAGTTCTGGTCGAAAAGATACAAGAATAACCGACCCGCAATAGATCTGGTCGAGACAGACTCGGACGAATCCGGTCTGGAATCCGGTCAACCGGGCCAGGGACCGGGTCGGCCGGTCTGGCGTCCGGTCGACCGGGCGGCAACCGGAAACTTCGCAACTTTCCGGTTTTTGCCCGGTACGATGCATCATATCCGGTTGGCGACCGGTCAACCGGGCCGGGGACCGGGCTGGCCGGTCTGGGGCCCGGTCGGACCGGGTTCTGGACCGGCCTGGACGTCGTCTTCTCCTCTCGCGCATGCCTCCCGCTCCTCCCTCGCGCGACCATGAGATTTCTTCATGTCCAGCTCCATGTCCAGCTTCACGTCCATCTTCATGTCCAGCTGCTCCTCTACTCCTCGTGCGACGCTCGTCTCCTCTTGATACCTGATGATACATAAGTAATAGGATTTAGGCAGTATAAAGTTCTCATCAATCAAAGTACCATTTAGAAACAAGTTCACCTGTTGTTTAAGTAGCTTCGCACGAGCCCTTGTAATTGGTCCAATCCGAACTTCATTGGACTTGAGCTTCACAGCAGGTTCATCTTCATTTATCAATGACGGAGGTAGTGGTGTAGTAGGGATGTCCTCATCACTTCATCATCTGTGATTCTCCGCTTTGTTCATCCCGTGATCATCATCACCACTGTTGCTTACTGAGAAGATCGGGCCACCCCTTATCAGTCAGGCTCATCGGGCTCTGCTTCTTGAATTAAAGTCGTTATCGACACAATCTCATCATTCTCTTAAAAGTAGGGTTTTAAATATGCAGTGTTAAATATAGAATCAACCACACCAAGTAACTCAAATTTATATGCATTATAATTTATTTTCTCTAGCTCCTTAAAAGGACTAGCAGTGAGTGGTATTAATTTAGACTTGCGCAAATCAGAAAAACAATCTTTGCGTAAATGCTACTAAACAAAATCACCAAAATCAAACACAACATTCTTTCTTTCTTTATCCCAACAATTTTATATTTGGAATCTATGTGTTCTATATTGTCTTCAGTAGTCTTATGCAGCTTTAATATCAATTCAATACGTTGGGTAGCATCCACATTATTTTTCACCAAATATGGCAACCGGCAACAATCAATAGGTGCACGAGGAATAAAACCATAAACAATCTTAAATGGACACATCTTAGTGGTAGAATGCAGGCAGTGATTATAAGCAAATTCAGTTTGAGGTAAACATTCATCCCACATTTTAAAGCTTTTCTTTAACACAACACGCAACACAATAGACAACATTCTATTAACTACCTCATTTTGTCCATCAGTATGCGGATGTCGTGCAGTACTTACGGTAATTTAGTCCCCAACTTAGCTCATAAACATCTTCAAAAGTAGCTAAAAAAATTAGTATCACGATAAAAAATAATTATATTTGGCACACCATGCAAACGAACAATTTCATGAAAGAATAAATCAACAACATGCGTAAAATCATCACTGTTGTGACAACTGACAAGAATGAAGTGTGGCAACTTAGAAAAATTGATTCACAACAACAAAAAATACTATCCCTTGCCTTCTGTGTATGAGGCAACCCCAAAACAAAGTCCATAGAAATATCCTTCCAAGGTACACTAGGGATAGGAAGAAGCATAGAGACTTAGCTTTTTTATAAGTAGTGCAGCGTGCCACAAATCTCTCAACATCTAGACACATGGGTGGCTAAAATAAATATGCAACAAGTATATGTTTTATCTTCCTCACACCAAAGTGACCTATCAATCCTCCTCCATGTGTGTCCTGCAACAACAAAAGACGAACAGAGCTAGCAAGGATGCATAGCTTGTTAGCACGAAACACGAATCCATCATTGAGGACAATTTTTTTTCCATGTTTTACCCACGGTACAATTCTGCAACACATCTTTAAATTCGGCATCATACACATATATTGTTCCTTTATAGTTTCAAATCCAAATACTTTGAAATAAAGCTGAGATAACATGGTATATCGGCGTGAAAAAACATCAACACTAACATTATCTTTACCTTTTGTGTTCAATACCATAAGGAAAAGACTCAATAAACTCAACTCACTTTGCATGGCAAAGATTCAGCTTAGCTTGACTACGAATATGCTTCAAAGATTCATGATCAGAATATATAACAAATTCTTACAAGTTCTTACCAAAATAGAAAGCTCTTACAAGTTCTTACCAAATAGGAGGAAGGTGATATGACACTCAACAAAGATCAGTGTCTCCCAAGATTGTACGAAACGATTACCAGGTGCCGACACAATGTACGTGGAGAAATATGTAGAGCTCTAGGAAGGCTTAATATAGTAGCAAAGATTAGCAATTATCGAAATAATGATGCAAGCTTGAATAAATTAACGATGGTATTGTGATGGTCTTAGGCTATACCGTACTAGGGACGCAAGCCTAGATCACCAACGAGGTCACATCGTGGCACAACAAGTAACGAGTAGTGATGAGGTGGTGTTGGACAACGAGCAAGGTGCTAAAAATCACTATGAAGGTGAGTGTCTAAAAATGATACCCAGGGTCTGAAAACAATATAGCCTCATAACATTTTGTGGGCAAAATTTCTCAAAGTGCTTTAAAAAGCGTGCAATATTTGCTATCCTTTCCTCTTGATGTGTGACGGAGTTTTTTTTTGGACAGGTAACAATTATAGCGGGAAACTCCCTTGTAGGGATCAAAAGTAACGAAGAAAACTCAAAACCCCAATTCTACTAGGGTATGTGTCATGGTAGACAAACCGTGAGAAATTGTGGCGCGGTAGAGAGGCGGCGGCAGTTGGGTTTCTAGCGGCGTTGTGTGTGATCAAAGGTGTAGAAGCAATATATGGTGGGAAGTGGGATGGAGGTGGAAGTTTGGAAGTATGGAAGGTCTATGCACGAGAATATGATGGTAGTGGCGGAAGAATGGTGGTGGTCGCGGAAGTATGGCAGTGGGCAACGATCTGCGGCTATGCGAGTAGGTGTGGTAGTGGCGTGGCTGATATGACCAGAATTTGAAACTCTAAAGGCCTAGACACTGATAGTAGAAACTATACACCATGCTGACACACATTCAACAATGCAAACATCGAAAAGATAATGCGAAGGCTCGGGTGGTTTATAGGATGATATGATCTAAAACCCTAATTGTATTTTTGTATTTTTAGTGGTCGATAGGATGAAGGTAGATGCAATCTAAACTACGAAAACTATAAATCTCACTGAGCAACCTAAAATCTGATGCCACTTGATAGGTCAAAGGTGTCCGATATTTTTATGAGATGAGGATAATTCGATTTGTTGGTGGAGTTCAGGCTTGACAATTCGAGTACACATGTGAAGTATGTGCACCAATGAAATCGCTAGGCCAATCTCCGAGAGTTACTGATCTTGTCAATGCACTATCCACCTGACCATGAAGGTCTTACTTCCTAACTAAAATCGAGAAGAAGAACCAAAATTGCAATACAGATATTGCATATAAATATGAAAGCTTTATTATGAAGGTGGGATTCCAAATAGTCGGCCTTATTCTGCGCGTTGGTCTCAAAAGAAGTACACGAAGTTGCAGTAATGGCTAACTTTTATCCTAAACAAAATCGGATTCCCAATGATGGCTATGAGGGGGCATATATGGAGGAAAGGAATTGGTTTTGACCATCCAACGGATGCGTGGTCAAAATCCATCTAGATGGGTTTTCTCCTTAGATACGGACTGTAAAAACTGGTTGTTTTAATTGCTTCAAAAATGACATGTGCTTGGCCCAAAAATATAGGTGACGCAACACCATATTAAACTATGGACAAAATTATGAAGTATAATCTTGAATATTTCGTTCAAGTCTTGATTCATCATTATGGTGGCTTGAAAATTTTGAAATCTTCACTTGTAGTGTTATATTCAATCCTCAGAAGCTTGTTGCAATCTCCATACATAATCATGCTCCAATGCTTGTCCCTCTACTCCATGTCAGGTCCATCCTTCCTAAGATTAATAAACACATCTAATTTATGCAGCATCATACTCTCATGTATGGAATGAATAGTTTCAAGAAACGAAAGTACCTGATAATTAAGTTGCTGGAAACGAGCTCGACAAATAGGTCATGGTATTTGTGTACTTGTACGTACAACAGTTGTATCAATAGATGGGGTGTCCTCATCAGGAGCCCCCCTAGACACACAAACACCACCACCACTATTCGCTAATGAAGATAAGTGCCACATTTTTTCCTATATTCCTTTAATATTTGTTTGAGTCATAGGAAACACCACACTACTAAGAGGAGCAGTCTTGATGAGCTTGATGGGGATGTTGGTAAAGCTATGCACACATACTGCCACCTTATATATATTATCTTCACACGAAAGATTTGAGAGTAGATTTTTTTTTTGATAAAATGAATTTTAAGGAGTTTCTGCGAAACCTGATCCACCGATTTCTTCTCCGGTCGGATTGGTATGGGTTGGTACCATCTTCGGTCGTGAATGACCAAGTCGGTATCATCTTCTGTAAAGTTCGATTCGCATACTATTTTGGTTGGCCACTAGCCATTTCGGTGTACTGAAGAGATTTCTACTATAAAACTATAAGTGCTGAAAATAAAATGCAAGGAGTAAAACTAATGCATGAAAGGTAAGTGTAGTAAAGTGAGGTGAAGTAGATTAGCTCAAGGGAGTAAGTGTTCTGGCAAATTTCTATTTCATTTGTGTGGTTGTCACAATTAGTGAAACTCGGTATAGTAATTTTAGTGTTTCTTCTAGAGAGGAGTCATAGATAGGTGCAATCATTGATATGAGAAAATACACCTCTAGTTATTGATCCCAAGGCCAGTTAAGAGCAAACAAGGGAATTATTAAGATATAAAGTCCAACCACTATTGTAAGTTTAAAGGTCCCCATAGTTATACCCCACGTTGATTAACCATGAATTAATATTACATGAATATCTAAGAATTGCATTTCTCCCAAACTTCAGTTGTCCACCATCCTCCTATCACCATGCAACGTGCAATGGTGAAAACCTCAAGTATTATCCAACATATGTGTGCACTCATATATTAGTACAAGAGATCATCATAAAAGACAACAAATACTTATATGCAACCATCAACAAATTATCACACAATTGCCAAGAACAAGTCACTACTCAAACAAAGACATAGAGCTACAATATATCATGGGAAAATGATAGATTGATGATGTCTACGCACTCTTCTATTCTTGTAGATAGTGTTGGGCCTCCAAGTGCAGAGGTTTGTAGAACATCAACAAGTTTCCCTTAAGTGGATCACCCAAGGTTTATCGAACTCAGGGAGGTCGAGGTCAAAGATATCCCTCTCAATCAACCCTGCAATTACGATACACGAAGTCTCTTGTGTCCTCAACACACCCACTACACTTGCTAGGTGTATAGGTGCACTAGTTCGGCGAAGAGATAGTGAAATACAAGTAATATGCATGCTTATGAGTGGTAATTGCAATCTGAAATAAAAATGGCAGCAGGCAAACATGTAGCAGAACTGGCTGTAAACGGTGTTTCAATGCTTGGAAAAGGCCTAGGGATCATAATTTCACTAGTGGACACTCTCAAAAATGATACCATATTGAATTCATAGATATTATCACTTCACTATGCTACTCTGGACCACTCTCCGGTTTGATAATAAACACAAATTCATTGCGTAGGGATGCATAAGCAGTCCTTAAAGTTCGTATTAGCAAATCTATGGACGCCCCACACTATCACCTTGAGCATACAAAGATGGTACTAACTAGACACCACAATTCATAAGTATTTCTGTAAATTATACTTAAGAAACAAACACGGTGTGCACACTGTCGCCTTCACACCGTTGGACAAGGTTTCCTCGGAGATCACATAGTAAAACCACTTGAGTAGCACAATATTTGAAGAACAACATCTACTTATTCAACTAGATTACAAGGCTCATGATCGCATAAAGATCATGCATGGAGAGATAGATAGACCACATAGCTACCGGTAAAGCCCTCAGCCTCGGGGGAGAATTACTCACTCCTCATCGTGGGAGTCAGCAATGGCGATGAAGATGGCGGTGGAGTCGATGGAGATGGCTCCGGGGCAATTCCATGTCCCGGCAGGGTGCCGGGAACAGAGAATTTTGTCCCCCGTATCTTGTCTACAACGACGGTGGAGCTACGGAACTTTTGGTGGGTGAGGCTTATTTTTTTAGGGTTCACGCGTCCGGAGGCTTCTTATAGGCGGAAGGGCGAGGTCGGAGGAGGCCAGGGGGCCCAGACCACCCCTAGGTGCGGCCATGGCCTGGGCTGCGCCTAGGCCTGGTCTGGCCGCCCTGTGGCATTTCTTCGTCCCCCCTCTGGACTTCGTCTTCGTTACGGAAAAATAAGATCTTCGGCTTTTGTTTCGTACCATTCCGAGAATATTTCATGTGCAACTTTTCTGAAATACAAAACAACAGAAAATAGGGAACTGGCACTGTGGCATCTTGTCAATAGGTTAGTGCCGGAAAATGTATAAAAGTGCAACGAAGTGTAAATAAAACATATAGCAATTGGTGTAAAACAAGCATGGAGCATCAAAAATTATAGATATGTTTGGAACGTATCAGCATCCCCAAGCTTAACTCCTTCTCGTCCTCGAGTAGGTAAGTGATAACAAAAATAATTTTTGAGGTGACATGCACCCAACACAATCTTGATCAAGTTATTGTAAAAGCATTGTGAGCTGGATCAAAGTACTTTAAACATAGGCATGGCAGATATAACTCTAACAATAGAACTTAGCAACTATGTTACAACATGAAAAGTAACTCAAACAAAGGATCATGAATAATTGTGCATTGAAAGCAACTATTTGTTTATGAGCATAGAGAAAACATAGCAAAGTGGTACTCAGCTTGTCCTTTATGAAGTAGCAAAACATAAATACCAGGACACCTTTAAAGTTCAAAGGGTGACTAGATACAAGTAATTTAAGAACAAGCAATAGCATAACCATAAATCAATCAATAATAATTGTGGGACTATGCACATTGCACTAAGAATGACAACCATGCTCTCTTAATTGGTGCATAAAGAAGAAGATGAAGACCCAACATAAAAGTAAAAGAAAAACTCTTGCAGAGTAAGCAAGATTAACAAGTTTTATAAACCTTCCAAAAAAGTATGGTACTCATTAGCTTTGAGCTCTCATTGCCCCTATCATAAGCATCTTGAATGGTTAAAGTTAATGTGATGGAAAATATGAGCTATATGCTTGACAAATCACAAGTTGAAAATATTGTGCCCCTTGAATACGAGTACCTAAACCTCATTCTACTCAACTTAGGTCCCAAATAAGTTCTTGACATTGTAAGTATACATGTATCATTGAGAACCGCCAACGGGGTACCTCTGTCCCCATGATATGGAAGTACTCTTGTAGGAGCAATCCCATGCCAAAATGACAAGAAAACAGACAATGAGCATCTCAGCAATCTTTTTATTTACTATGAGTATAGCTTTTTATTGAAAATGTTTCATAGAATGCTCACTATGGTTCGCTCTAAATTGCCACCAAGAATGATGCATGGCTTAGATTAGCGGCCCAAATGTTTCTCTAACACATATACAAACTCCATGGACTTACAAGTTTCCATTTTATTTTGCACCGCCAGGCATCCATAAATAAAAGAACATGACATCAACTAAATATGAATAAGGGCAATGTTGAAAGCGTTTCCCATGAAAGCATGGTTGTGCTAACTCCCAACTCGAAATTTGCAAACATATAAACTTCATAAGATAGTCACAATGATCAAGTTTATTAAGTGCAAGAAAGTAAATGTGCCATCAAGTTCGTGAGAGCTTTACTAACTAATTTTCTCATGCCAAAATTTAATTTGGAAGATAAATAAAAGCTTTGGTTATTTAATCATGATCAGTAGCATACAAATCACATAGTACCTCTAATCCAGGAATTTTAACATCAAATTGAGTTAATAGCATGTTCTTCCTAGATAGAGCATCAGCAACAATATTATCTTTTTCCTTCTTATGCTTAATAATGTATGGAAAAGACTCAATGAACGCAACCCGCTTAGCAAGACGCCTATATAAGTTAGATTGAGCTTTCAGATATTTCAAAGCTTCATGATCAGAATGTATGATAAATTCTTCTGGCCACAAATAATGTTGCCAAACCTCAAGAACTCTAATTAAACATACAATTGTTTATCATATATAGGATAGTTCAACTTAGCACCAGAATGTTTCTCAGAAAAATATGCAATTGGCCGACCCTCTTGCATCAACACACCACCAATTCCAATACCACTAGCATCACATTCAATCTCAAATTACTTATTGAAATCAGGAAGTGCAAGCAACGATGCAGAAGTTAACATACATTTCAGCTCATCAAATGCATGATCTTGGGCTGCGCCCCAATCAAATACAACACCCTTTTTAGTCAATTGATTCAAAGATACACAATAGTACTAAAATTGGGCACACATCTTCTATAAAACCCAGCAAGACCATGAAAACTTTGTACTTGACTCGCATTCATGGGAGTAGGCCAATTTTGAATTGCTTCAATTTTTGATGAATCTACCTCTACTCCATGTTTAGAGACAACATAACCCAGAAATATGATCTTATCTTTGTAAAATGTGCACTTCTCAAGATTACCATAGAGTTTATTATCACGCAACACTTGCAAAACATGTTGAATATGCATAGTATGATCAGATTCATTGCAGTTGTAGATTAATATGTCATCAAAGTAAACAACCACAACTTGCCAATAAAATCACGCAAAACATGGTTCATCAATCTCATGAAAGTACTAGGTGCATTAGTTAAACCAAAAGGCATCACCAACCACTCATATAAACCAAATTTTGTTTTAAAGGTTGTTTTCCATTCATCCCCCTCTTTCATCCTAATTTGATGATAACCACTACGCAAATCAATCTTAGAGAAAACAAAAGCACCACTCAATTCATCTAGCATATCCTCTAAACGGGGAATAGGATGACGATATCGAATAGTAATGTTGTTTATCGCTCTACAATCAACACACGTGCGCCATGTACCATCTTTCTTAGAACTAAAATAACAGGAACAACACAAGGACTTAGGCATATGCGAATATAACCTTTCTCGAGTAGCGCTTGCACTTGTTTCTGTATTTCCTTCGTCTCTTCGGGGTTCGTCTTGTGTGGCGCCCTATTGGGCAGCGAGGCGCCGGGGATCAAGTCTATTTGATGCTCAATTCCATGTAATGGTGGCAATCCTGCGGGCACCTCCTCCGAAAACACGTCGCTGAATTCCTGCAAAACATGAGAAATACCAAGAGAAATATGGGTCATGTTGTTAGAAACCAAAACCTCACCCTTGTACATGAGCACAAGAGGCATGGTTGTAGGATCCTCACTAAATTCTCTCATATCCTCTTTGGTGGCTAATATGACTAAGGAATTCACTATCTCATTTTTCGTTATATCACTCACGGCATTACAATTCGCTCGCCTACCTATGGATGCATCCTCCATGTTCACTTCAAATTTTTGACGAGATTCATTGACAATTTGCTGTGGTGACATAGGCTGCAAGTTAATTTTCTTGCCCTTGAACTCCAAGTGATATGTATTGGCGCAGACATTGTGTTGCACAGAACGGTCATAGAGCCATGTCCGGCCCAACAGTAGGTGACACACCTTCATAGAAACCACATCAAAATCAATGGAATCCTTGTACGGTCCTATCTCAAAGTCAACACGCACCAAGTGGTTTACCTTCATCTCACCATTGTCGCTCAACCACTGAATATAGTATGGATGTGGGTGCGGTAAATACTTCAACTTCAGCTTGGCACATAACTCCTTGCTTGCTAGATTGCGACAACTCCCGCCATCAATAATGATCGTGCAAGCTTTATCAGGACCAACTAGTGCCTTGGTTTGTAACAAATTGCAGCGCTGAGTAGATGCACTTGGCTGCACATTAAGAGCATGCTGGGATACAACAATAGTGTGAGCTTCAGAAGGATAAGCATCTACACCATCACTATCATATTCATCATCTTCTGAAGCATCCGGATCTGCATCATCTTCAGTCTCATACTCATCACTTTACGATTAGGACAATCTCTCTTGAAGTGACCCTTGCCACCACATGTATGACAATTCATATCGCGGTTGCGCTCCGTAGACAAGCTAGAACCACTTCCACTTGCAGCAGGTTCGGACTTCTTTGTGTGGGACACATTGGAGACCGGCTTGCTAGACGAAGTAGGAAACATTGCGGGACGCGTTGATGGCGCCGGCGCCGTAGAGGGTGGCGCCCTAGATGTAAAGCGCCTAGCTCTTGTAGCACGGCCTTTGATTTGCGCTTCTTCCGCTAACTGTGCCTCAGCTTCTCTTGCATGATGTAGTAGCTCATTCATAGTAGTGTAATGGTGATGACGAACAATGCCTTTGACATTATACTTCAAACCATGTAGAAAACGCTGCATTGTCATCTCAAGTGACTCACCACAGCCTCGCTGCATAAGCATCTCCATCTCCATGAAATAAGCATCAACCGTCAGAACACCTTGTCTCAAGAGGGTCAACTTATCATATATCGATCGCAAATAATTAGTGGGAACAAAACGAGCTTTCATAATTGCCTTCATCTCACGCCATGTAAGAACAGGCAATTCTCCATCTTCTTGATGCGCACGTGTAATTCCATCCGACCAACATAATGCATAGCCATCAAATTCTGAAGAAGCAAGCTTGATCTTCTTGTCTTCAGTATAGTCATGTAGGCGCCATAACTTCTCAATTTTTAGCTCCCAAGTGAGGTATTCTTCAACATCAGGACCTCCTTCAAATTTGGGGATCGAGAATTTTGGCTTACCCAAACCATCGTCTTGCGGTTGTGGAGGAACACGGCGGGCTGCTCCTACGGGGACAAAACCACGACCGCGGGCACCAGGTCCAACACCACGACCAACACCACGCTCTTCAGCAGCGGGTTCTTCTTCAAAATCGCCATGAGCACTGTCCCCATCTTCATGTTGTTGTTGTTGTTGGGTCAGATTCTCAACTGCTAACTGCAACGCTTGAAGAGAGCGCTGAATATCCATCATTTGTTCTTGGATTGTATTGACGGTCTCATTAGTAGTGTCAAGCTTCTTGGTGACCTTCTGAATGTCATCAGTAAATCCTTCGCCCTGTTCGCGGAATTCACGTCGCGACACTCCCTCACAGAAACAATATCAGCTTCATCCTTCTTTTTCTGGTCAACAAGTTTAGCATCACTAGAAGACATGGTTAGTAGGTTAGTGCACTAAAACAAATATATGTGGTGGTACTCTCACAACTCACTCAAAAACTGATAAGAAAGGTAAATCTTACCGTTGCTTACCACTTTGATTGACAACTAATGCACGGATGTAGCAAAGCGAATATCAAGGGTATAAGAACAATCACACGACAAAGCAGGATATATATGGGGTTGTAGGTAGGCTACCTATTTGCGCCAAAAATAAGCTCTAGCGCTGACCGTAGAACAACCAATGATACTCACACAAGGCGATAAATGTGGCAATGCAACTATATGGAAGAATAATGTTGCAAGGCACTCGAGAGACACTAGCAAAGCTCAACGGAACAGGCACAAGATTGCTCAACTACGGGTACAGAAATTAAACTAGGCCTTCACTTGATTTTACTAGCACTGCACTTTTTCTCTTCACTCTTTTTCTTTTTTATGCACTTTTTCTTTTTCCTCTATGTATCAAGGTTATTGTAGCTACAGTAAAATCGATTTTTTATATATACGACTCTACTCCTTGAAACACGGCCAACAGAAATTGCAAAGCACAGAAAACCTAATGAGCAACCTGTCGAGCGGTAAAACTAGTCTATTGTGGGAAAGTTCCTAGTCACGTTTATTGAGAGGCTATGTCTATGGTTGGGAACAAGCAAACTGTACGCTATGTGGACTCAGAGCAACAAAAACTGCAAACAAGATGATAGCTACACGCAAACCCTAGACAATCTACTAGATGGAAAAAAAAAAGATACGCAAAAACAACTACGAAAAGCAACTAAAACTCGAAATTGATGCAATCTAAGGCTATGGCAAACCCTAACCCTAATATTTTTGGCTTTTTCTGGATAGGAAAACACTCACGACTCAACTATGGGGTGGATTGTGGATGGCTTACCGAGGAAACTTTGAAATCTGATACCAAAATGATAAGGGGTTGCCCGATCTTCTCAGTAAGCACGGTGGTGATGATGAACACATGATGAACACAGCGGAGATAACACGATGAGGAGGTGGAGATAACTTGTATGACGCCGACGAAGTCTCGCGATTGATTCCTGTCGCCAATGCAACAGCTCTCAACCCTGCAAGATATTTGCAACTCCACACACTTGCGCACGTAGCCACCGACCACGAAGCGGTAAATTACAACCTTCTAATTCCCAATGGAACAGCAGATCACACAAAACTTTCAGTAGCAAAACACCAGATCGATACGAATTGGTGTATAGATTCAATAGAGTTGCAAAGCAATCAACTATGAACTAGGGTTTATCTTAAACGTGGTCTAAGTCTATTTTGGGGGTGTCCTGGGCACTTATATAGGGGTTCAGGATGACCAGAAGTCGAAAATAACGAGTAAAAACCGACCCAGACCGGGATCTGGTCGAGACTGACACGGACTCGGCCGGTGTGGGGGCCGGCCGGACCGGGCAAGGGACCGGGCGGGCCGATCGGAACCGGACCAGGCGTCGGGCTCGATCCAGACGGGGGTTCCAGGTTCCCTGGATTGCGCCCAGATGGCACTGGTGCAGGAGCCAGCGGGCGCCGGGCTCATCTGGCGTAGGAGCCGGTGTGGCCGAGCGTGGGGCCGGGCCGGCCGGCGTGGCGGCCGGTTGCGCCGAGCGTTGCACCGGCCTGGACTTCTTCTCTTTCCTTCGCGCATGCCTCTCTCTCCTCCCTCGCGCGTCCATGGCATGTCTTCATGTCCAGCTCCATGTCCAGCTGTTCTTCTCCTCCTCGTGCGATGCTTCCTTTATCCTCGTACCTGATCATACACATGTCAAAGGACTTAAGCAATATAAAATTCTCATCAATCAAAGTATCCATTCTCAGGCCGTACAGGTATTTTGAAGTAAACTGAACTGTTCACGTTGCAAAGTGAACTCGAGAACAAGGTGAGCTCGCGGAGGCTCTACGGAGGAGAAGAAGAAGCAATCGGAGATGTTTCTTTTTTTACAACTTGTTTGAGAGGAAAAAGACAAGGAGGAATAGTGTTGGAATTTTTTAATAATCAATACCACGTACTATATTTACAGTAACAAATAGTACATGGTATAGATTCACAAACTGACTCCAACGATTACAAAGTATAGTCTAAAAGAAATGAGCAAATCATCGAGATCTTCAAATTCTTCTTTCTTCCTCACGAAATCTTGTACTTCTCTGACCGCAACTAAAAATAGATATACCCAAAAATATCAACAAAGATTCTCCCGTAATTTTTAATTTTAGCCATAATGGCAAAACTATGTGTACGCAGGTAACCATTAAATTAGTCAATCACTAAGAGTAGCAACACTAATATGCCAGGAAATAGCGTTGGAATTAATTAAGGGCAGCGCTCAGCGTCGGGCGATCGACGTGTACTGATAAAATCGGTTGTTGTCCCGGCCGTCGGATCGCGATCTACCGGCCAAAAATAGCAGCAGCAAACGTTTTGCATTTTAGCACCTCAAGTTTCAAGAAATCAACCCGCCGTCCCACCAAACCACAACGTGTATATCCTGCTGCCCCTAACTATCTTGGTATTCACATAAAATGCCACCATGGTGATTTATTATTAGAACAGAGAGTTTTACAACAAAAATCTCTCACCTTGTGTACAATTTTTTTCGATATTACATCAAAAACGGCACATCAGTTTTTTTAAAGTAAATGCTACAGAAAGAGGTTAAACAATAATATTTTTGCTATAGATTGATTTACAACAAAAATCACTAGCTATTTTAACAAAAAAATGCAACGTATTACAACAAAATAAAAAATGATTGTGTGTTTACATACAATTTCAGCACTAATCATTATATGTACCATATATACATTTACAACAAACTATCAATATATTTACAATAATAATTAACAACAAAAACAACTTTTTTTATTTGGGTGTTTACAATAATAGTCAGTTTTCCATGCAAGAAGTATCTTTACAACAAATCAGTAACATTTTCACAACAATAGTTAATAACAAAAGTCATGCCATGTGGAGAGGTAGATAACATACTTACAACAAAAATCCACCAACTATTTGTACAAAAGTCAGAAATAATTAAAACAAAAATACATATATTTACAAACACTGCAAAGTGGTCAAGCAAAATTTAATTTGCTACATATTGAATTACAATAAAAAACACCAACTATCTTTACAAAAATTCACACACAAATACAACAAAAATCAGGCCGAACGTTGAGTGCTGGGCCAGCAATTGGTCTCTATGTGTGTTAAGTGTTAGGCCGAACATATGATGGGCCCAGCAGCGGAACCGAGGGACCGATCCTTTTCGCTCGATCGGATGAGAAGGTTTTCCATCAGATAGTAGCAAAACCGGTGTGCGCAGCGTAGGTGAGATTATCTTTGTAGGCGACTCAGGGCGGTAAACATCCATCAGTCCATCACATGGGCGTACCCACAGGGTGGGCCGGGTGGGCCGTGGCCCACCCCAAATTCTGCAGAAAAACTTGAATACCTCTTATCTGGGCAGAAAAACAAGCTGGGCCAGCAAGTGCCGACGCTAGCATGGCATATGCGCGGAGGAGGAATTTTGTTCAATAATACTGCAACTTCCTCTATTCTAAATTTTTACTTTTAAAATTTGTGAAACGGAGGGAATGTTTGTTTGAATTATTTTAATGCATAAAGTGTAGTGCAATTTTGTTTTTTGGAGCGTGCTCACCCTCTAATTTTTTTCTGCGTCCGCCACTGGTCCCTCATCCAACATGGCAACATTCCAACCACAGGCAGAGCAGCAAGTCTGTTCGGTCGGCCCGCCGCCGCACCCACCGATGGACAGCGCGGGCCCCGCCAGGACGCGGCTCCAATTTTCCAATCCGGTTAAAGTCCGGACAAAAAGTCCGGCGTCTTCTCGTATATAAAAATACGCGGCTAGCCGTCGGTCTGTTTCCAGCCTGCCAAAGAGCCGCCAGCGTCCTACCAGCCACCCGCCCCCGCCGACCAGCCTGCCGCCAGAGTAGCAGGACTAGGATCGGATCGGCGATGATGTGGGGTGTCGCCGCCGCCGTCGCGTCCGCGGCTGCCGTCGCCGTGGCCTCCGGCGCCGAGCTCCTCGCGTGCGACTGCGCCCCGACGGTGCCGGCTGCCACCGTCGTCGTCGGCAGATGCGATAGCTTCCTCTTCCGGAAACAGGTACGTGCTACGCGGATCACGAATCTCCTCAATCGCCTCCACCCTCAATCCCCTCCTGCCAAAGAATCTCTCCTTCCATGCCAATTCGGTCTTTGATTTGGGATCACGGCGGTGTCCTCCTAAACTGCTTCGTTCTTCTTGCTGATTTCGCAGAAATCTTCGCCGTCAACGGGGGAGGACCGCGCGGAAGAGAAGAAGTTCGCGCCGCGGTTCGACGGGCTGCGCTTCATCGAGACGCTCGTCACGGCGCACCGCTGAGGAGATCGCCGGTAAGCTCGGCCGACCGGCCGGGTCACGCCCAGCCGGGCTCTGTTTCTTAGGAGGAGAATTCTTTCCCATCGTCTTCCTGCAATTTGGGGAAGAGGCTAGCGGCTACGCGATTAATTCGGCTATTGGTGGCAAATATGCTGCCAAAATTTTGGTACTAGAACAAATTGAGGCTTTTGATTTTCTTTCTTCCCTTTTCCCCTGATGATGATTATCATATTATTGATGAGTGATGCGACCGAATTGGAACCGTGAAATGGCATGTCATGATTGTATTCACTTGTGCTACCATAGCTTCTTTACTGTAAGCAACCTGGTTACCTTAATCACTGGATACACTCAAACTCCAATTGCAGCAAGGGATTCGGGGGAGGAAGAGAGGAACTATAGGAAGAAGATTAACAGTACAGAGCACACACACAACACGCGAGGTCCAGGCCTCCCTTCAGTTCCATGCCAAGTAGCCATTCCCCTTATATTTGTACCCTATGCCGAGGCCATAATGAATCGCCGGGATGTGATGGTACATGAGATTCTTTGATCTTACCAGGATTGTGGTGTTAGAGGTGGTTGATGTAGTAAATGTGGTCGGGGTGGACTTGTACAAAGTTGATGTAGTAGTGGTGGTGGCTGCCGGGGACTAGGTCAGGATGGCGCCAATAGGTTGAAGCTTCAACCTGGATCCCTCCTTAGCCTTGGCTTGTGACAGAAATGTAGAAACATAGAAGTACTAAGGTGCAAGGATCGCAAATTCCTGTGGCCAAACTTCATATGCTAGGATAGCAAATTCCTGTGGGCGAACTTCATATGCTAGGATCACAAATCCCTTTGGCCAAACTTCATATGCTAGGATCACAACTTCTTTTAGCCAAACTTCACAATGCAGGAGCTCCACACCACATGGCAGCATATACAAGCAAGTGAATGTGTGAAACGTTACTATACTGGCCTTGCTTGAAATGAGAGGATGGAATGGAAGCCAGCATTTATAGAGACAAATCAGCCAATAGGAAGCCTACACTCTTTTGTATAGGATAGTTGCCAACATCAGAGTACTCCAATTCAATTGACCATGGGATCTTCCATACAGTATGAATCGTTGGCAACAACCCATATTGGAATATGTCACGGGCTGTCATCAACCCACCGGCGGTTGTAGCCACTAGGATCCTACAGAGCATGGAATTCCCTCCCGAGAACAAGCACATAAGAGGAACTCATATCAACACTCAAACAGGTCGACTGACAGGGAATGGAGCTCGTGGTCTGGTTACACTTAGAGGTGATGTGGTAGGACATTACCTGGATCCCACGGTATTAACCGATGCTCAATGACCAAATAGCTCTGCAGGTTACTATTCAATCTGCTGAGCATGTTGTACACCGGTAGCTGGTTTGAAACATTCTCCTTCATCCGGGTGTTGCGTTACTTCTACTCTCCCAGCCAATGATCATTTCCAAAGCTTTGTGTGAGATGTTGAAATATTGGGCCTACACTTAATGGCCCATACTAGATTTCAGATTTTCCTATAAATCTCAAACCTCACATAGTGGAAGCCTTGTGAGTTTGAGCCCAAGTTGGTGGCAGCTCACTAGGGAGTGGCAAGAGGTGGGAAGTTTAGTCCCACATGGAAAGTTGGGAGGAAGTTAGACCACCTTATAAGGTGGGTTAAGGTGGGTTGTTCCACCACTAGTAAGTGAGTGAGAAAAGGAGTGCTACACGCGCGCGCTCCTCCTCCTCGCTCGTCACGACACGACACGACAAGACTTTCCTTACTTTTTGCAGCTCAGGAAAACGAACAGAGTCCTAGACGGACGCGTCGCAGTTAGTCGGTTCGGGTCGCTCCCGGATCGTGGGCTATCTGTAACCGACTCAAAACGTTCGTGCGACGTGGGCGTGACCCATGTTGCCTAGGGTTTTCTGAGCCTATATAATCTCTTGCCCGGCTACCGCAGAAATATGCTGAATACACGAGTTAGGGTTTCCACCTCTCTCTGCTTGCGCCGCCATCGTAGCCTACTCCATCCCGCGCGCCGACGTGCATCGGCGAACGGGAGAGCAGGTCTCCGAACCGCTCGTCCTTACGATCCTGTACGGGAGAGGGCGAATTAGGTTTTTGGGAAGCGCTCTGCGCGACTGCTCAAGCTCTTCATCATCGCCTTCCGTCCAAGTCGGGCGGTGCTGCCTACCGCCGTCTTCAACGCCGTCTACTACGACCCTTCGTCCCCGTCATCAACAACGTTACTGCTGCAACATCGTCTGCTACACCTTCACCGCCACCTCCACCAGATCGGTACGTGCGACATATCTCGATATGTTTAGCGATGGATGTTGTACTGTTTGCTCTGCTACTCGTTCATGTTGATTACCGCATCTAGTATGTTCGAGTTTCACATGTTAGTAGTTACTCGTCGTCATGCTTAATATTCTCGGAATTAATCATGAAAATTGTGCCTAATTATCCAACAATCCAAAAACCTAATTGTAGGCAATTTCCCGAGTTAACAATGGCTGGTTTTTCCGATGCACTGAGGCCGGATAAGTTTACCGGTGTGCACTTTAAGAGGTGGCAGGTTAAGGCCATGCTCTGGCTTACTCATCTGAAAGTATTCGAAGTTACTGATGGTTTACCTGAAGGAACTATATCCGACCAAGATCGAACAAGTTCAAGGAAAACAATACTCTCTTCGTCGGATGCGTTCTAAGTATTCTTGCCGACCGTCCGTGTGATGTGTACATGCACATAACAGATGGTAAAGAAGC
Source organism: Lolium rigidum (assembly GCF_022539505.1). NCBI lineage: Eukaryota > Viridiplantae > Streptophyta > Magnoliopsida > Poales > Poaceae > Lolium > Lolium rigidum. The sequence continues at coordinate 99,187,579 of NC_061511.1, read as the reverse complement.
TCCGGGATGCACCGAATGCTAAGTTCGGTGCAACCGATGCAGCAGTGAACTGTACATCATGGAGAGCTTCCATGACATCAGGATGGTTAACAACCGTTCTGTAGTCAAACAAGCTCATGAGATACAGTGCATTGCGAAAGAGCTTGAACTCCTTAAGTGTGCCTTACCTGACAAGTTTGTGGCTGGATGCATCATCGCTAAGTTGCCCCTTCATGGAGGAACTTTGCCACAACTCTCAAACACAAGAGACAGGAGATATCAGTTAAAAATCTAATAGCATCTCTTGATGTTGAGGAGAAAGCTCGGGCTAAGGATAATACTGAGAAAGGAGAGGGTCAGTCTAGCGCCAACATGGTGCAGAAGAAACCCTACAGCAAGAAGAACAAAGGGAATAACAAGCCCTCCTTTAATAAGCCTATGAAGACTACAACCTTCAAGAAGAAGAAGATGATAAACAAAGCAGATCTGAGCTGCTTTACATGTGGAGAGACTGGCCACTTTTCTAAGGATTGTCCAGAGAGGGCAGACCGCAAGAAAAAGGCGAGGCAAGTCAACATGGTGACCGCTAGCAATGTTGATGGGTACGGTAATCTCTTTACTGTTCTTTCGGTATTTCAATCTCCATGTTGGTGGATTGATACATGTGCTAATGTTCATGTGTGTGCTGACATATCCATGTTTACTTCTTACCAGGTCGCCCGGGATTCTTCCGTCTTGATGGGGAATGGGTCACATGCTTCTGTTCGTGGTGTTGGCACGGTAGATCCGAAGTTCACTTCGGGAAGATCGTGTACCGAGGAACGTGCAAGCATGTCCCTACTATGAACAAGAATCTCGTTAGCGGCTCCCTTCAATGCAGAGATGGGTTTAAGGTTGTTTTAGAGTCGAATAAAGTAGTTGTTTCCAAGTTCGGACAATTTATTGGTAAAGGCTATGAGTGCGGAGGCTTGTTTCGCTTTTCGCTTTCTGATTTCAGTAATAAGTCTGTGAACCATATCTGTGGCAATGTTAGTGATGATACCAGTGTTTGGCATTCTCGTTTATGTCACATTAATTTTGGTTTAATCTCTCGGCTATCCAGCTTTAAGTTTAATTCGAATTTCACTATTGCCAAAGGTTCTAAGTGCCATAGTTGTGTGCAATCGAAGCAACCTCGGAAGCCTCACAAGGCGGCCGAGGAGAGAAACTTGGCACCTCTAGAACTCATACATTCTGATCTATGCGAGATGAATGGTGTGTTGACAAAACGTGGAAAGAGATATTTCATGACATTGATTGATGATGCGACTAGATTTTGCTATGTTTATTTGTTGCGAACTAAAGATGAAGCTTTAGACCACTTTAAAATTTATAAGGCCAAAGTTGAAAATCAACTAGAGAGAAAGATCAAGCGTCTCAGGTCGGATCGTGGTGGCGAATATTTTCCTAAAATCTTTGATGAATTCTGTGAGGAACGTGGCATTATTCATGAGAGGACGCCTCCCTATTCACCCCAATCAAACGGGGTTGCCGAGAGGAAAAACCGCACGCTCGACCGACTTGGTGAATTCCATGTTAGCCACCGCTGGTTTATCAAAGGCATGGTGGGGGAGGCTTTGTTGACTTCATGTCATGTCCTGAATAGAGTTCCTAACAAGAATAAAGATAAAACCCCTTACGAGGAGTGGGCTGGGAGAAAACCATCACTTTCGTATTTGCGCACATGGGGATGTTTGGCGAAAGTCAATATTCCAATCACTAAGAAGCGCAAACTCGGACCAAAGACAAGTGGATTGTATCTTTCTAGGTTATGCTCCACGGAGTGTAGGATATAGATTTTTAGTAGTTCAATCCGAGGTACTCGATATGCATGTTGATACTATTATGGAATCTCGTGATGCAACATTTTTTGAGAATATGTTTCCTATGAAAGATATGCATAGCATTGCTAGAATTTCTACCGAGATAATTCCCGAGTCTAGTACATCTAATGAGTATTTTGAACAATCACATGAGAATGTTACCGAGAAGGATGACAATGAAGCTCCTAAACGGAGCAAGAGACGAAGGATTGAAAAATCCTTTGGTGATGATTTCATTGTGTACCTTGTGGATGATACTCCCACGTCCATTGCAGAGGCATATGCATCTCCAGATGCAGATGACTGGAAAGAAGTTGTCCATAATGAGATGGACTCGATTCTTTCTAATGGAACTTGGGAGCTATCGTAACGACTCCCATGGATGCAAGCCCGTGGGCTGCAAATGGGTGTTTAAGAAGAAGCTAAGACCCGATGGTACTATTGAGAAGTACAAGGCGCGGCTTGTAGCTAAAGGCTACACACAGAGAGAAGGCGAAGATTACTTCGACACCTATTCACCTGCCGCTAGACTTACCACCATTCGAGTACTACTGTCCATGGCTGCCTCCTATGGTCTTATCGTCCATCAAATGGACGTAAAGACAGCCTTTTCTTAATGGAGAGTTGGAAGAGGAAATCTATATGGATCAGCTCGATGGGTTTGTAGTAAAAGGTGAAGAAAGAAAGGTGTGCAAGTTGCTGAAATCTTTATAAGGCCTCGAAACAAGCACCTAAGCAATGGCATGAGAAGTTTGATGTAACTTTGACTTCTGTAGGTTTTGTTGTCAATGAGGCTGACAAGTGCGTTTACTATCGCCATGGTGGGGGCGAAGGTGTTATACTATGTTTGTATGTGGATGATATTCTGATATTTGGTACAAACATGAAAGTAATAATCGAGGTCAAGTCTTTCTTGTCAAAGTGCTTTGATATGAAAGATCTGGGAGAAGCTGATGTGATTCTGAACATCAAGCTTATTAAGAACGAGAGTGGGATTACTCTAACACGATCTCATTATGTTGAGAAGATCTTGAGCCGGTTCGAGTATATTGATAGCAAGTCTTCTCCAACACCTTATGATCCCAGTGTGACATTACGCAAGAACCGGAGGATTGCCGTAGATCAACTGAGATACTCTCAGATTGTTGGCTCACTCATGTACTTAGCGAGCGCGACTAGACCGGACATCTCTTTTGCTGTTAGCAAGTTGAGTAGGTTCATGTCAAACCCGGGTACTCGATCATTGGCATGCACTTGATAGGGTCATGCGCTACCTATGTGGTACAATGAGTTATGGGATTCACTATTCAGGGCACCCAGTTGTGCTTGAAGGATATAGTGATTCGAATTGGATCTCAGATGTAGCTGATCTGTACGCCACAAGTGGGCATGTATTTACCTTTGGAGGTGGCGCAGTATCATGGAGATCTTGCAAGCAAACCATATTGACGAGGTCAACTATGGAAGCAGTAACTTATCGCTTTAGACACAACCACCGTTGAATCGTAATGGTTGCGTGAGCTCTTGATGGACTTGCCTCGTGGTTGAAAAACCTGTTCCGCAATCCTTTTGAATTGTGACAATCAAACTGTAATTGTCAAAGTGAACAATTCTAAGGATAACGCGAAGTCATCAAGACAGGTCAAGAGACGTTTGAAGTCTGTCAGGAAATTGCGAAACTCCGAAGTAATAACTATTACATATATTCAAACAGACAAAAACCTGGAAGATCCCTTTACAAAGGGACTATCACGTAATGTGATAGAAAGTGCATCGAGGAAGATGGGTTTGAGACCCGTTGATGTTACACCATAGTGGTAACCCAACCTTTGTGATCGGAGATCCCGTGAATTAGGACCTGGGAAGAAGAAACTAGTGGTTTAATTGAGGAGAGTATTATGTAACCCTCTCTATGTGAAGATGCACAACTCTCGCTTGCTGTAAGGCAGGTTGGCAAAAGCCTTAATGTGTTTATGTTGGCTATTTTAGCAAAGATGTTGTCCTACAGGGCATTCTTGAAATAACACACCTATATGAGTTCGATTGTTAAACGTCGCAATCTATGAGATTTGGGTGATCTCTAGTAAACTCATGAAGAGACCACGAAGTATGACGCATATGCTTCACCCGCTGGGTAGGCTACCGGCAGCCATGTACTGGTCATGACTTTGAGTGAAACCCCGTTCACGCAAAACTTGCAATTCAAGGCTTAGTCCATTGTTCAAGTGTGAATGGATGTAGCTTAAGGTTCTAGGCGGAAGTTCAACTTAACAGCCTCCGCTGAAACACTGGTATATAAACAAGCAGTGAGTATTGGTAAATCTCTAAATGGGGATTTGAGATCTGGTGGGGGATTGTTGAAATATTGGGCCTACACTCAGGGGCGGAGCCAGGCCCAGGGCAACAAGGGCCATGGCCCGGGGCGCTGGAAAAGTTTCTTCTTACTACCCGTAAAAAATTTGTGGCCCGGGGCACGGCGTAGGTTAGGCCCAAGTCGACCAAACAAGGAAGGATGAAGCGTCGTTTCGTTCGCCTCCAATCTTGCCCCAGCTGCGCGATGCTCCGGCCCGTCCCGTACACGATACGTGTAGCACTGCAGCATGGATCGATGGCTATCGCTTCGTGCCTTCGTTGTTGCAGGGGACAACCGCACAGCGATCGGCCGCCACGACGCGACGCCCACGCCGGCCGCCTCGCCGCCGGCCGCCCCGGCGTCTCTGCGTACTTGGCCGACACATCCGGTCTCCGTCCTCCGTCACTGTCTCACTGTTGTATCGCCCCGCCTCAGGCCACTTGCCCCGCCGGATTTCTAGCGCTGTGATGTGCCGCAGTTGATCGATCTCCGACTGCTGGCTCGGCTGCAAGCCTGCAACTCCGTAATTTTTTGTTTTAGAAGTATACAGGGATTGGGAAGCATAGAGGATGAAAAAATATGGTTTAACAGTTGTTTGTAATTGATTTCATATTTAGGAACAGAAACTGAAAATATATTTTCCGTCGATCTCAACAGTGAATGCATCAAAGAATCCTCAATCCAAAGAAATTCCTCAAACAGGAGAAGCTCCTCAAAGAGAATTTTACCTCGACATTTTGGTAAGTTTTTTATATTTGTATCAATTATTGACTATCTCACTTCATGTTTGTGCTTTTTCATTTAAATATTCTTGCTTTCTTGAGGTATTGGTTCCTCTTCTAGTGTTGATGAGGTTGTTGATGAATTCATCGGAGGAACGAACGCACAAAACAGTGACCTGGTACCATATTTTGTATCACTCTTCTACTATTTCAAAAAAATTAGTCATTTCTCCTGCACATTCTACCCTATTACAAGAGTTTTTTTAGTAATTTTTTACCCTTAGTTTTTGGCCCGGGGCTTGGTCCAATCCTGGCTCCGCCACTGCCTACACTTAATGGCCCATACTAGATTTTAGATTTTCCTATAAATCTCAAAGCCCACATAGTGGAAGCCTTGTGAGTTTGAGCCCAAGTTGGTGGCAGCTCACTAGGGAGTGGCAAGAGGTGGGAAGTTTAGTTCCACATGGAAAGTTGGGAGGAAGTTAGACCACCTTATAAGGTGGGTTGTTCCACCACTAGTAAGTGAGTGAGAAAAGGAGTGCTACACTCGCGCGCTCCTCCTCCTCGCTCGACACGACACGTCACGTCACGTCACGACGCGCGCGCCGCGCTCGTGGTGAGTGGATTGAGCCTCGAGCCGAGACTTTCCTTACTTTTTGCAGCTCAGGAAAACGAACAGAGTCCTAGACGGACGCGTCGCAGTTAGTCGGTTCGGGTCGCTCCCGGATCGTGAACAACGTTACTGCTGCAACATCGTCTGCTACATCTTCACCGCCACCTCCACCAGATCGGTACGTGCGACATATCTCGATCTGTTTAGCGATGGATGTTGTACTGTTTGCTCTGCTACTGTTCATGTTGATTACTGCATCTAGTATGTTCGAGTTTCACATGTTAGTAGTTACTGTCGTCATGCTTAATATTCTGAAATTAATCAATGAAATTGTACCTAATTATCCAACATGAGATACTAATTATCCAACATGAGATACGTGTGAGTGACAGCAGGAATCCTCCCAGCAAGAATTTGTAACATCACAAGGAGAATCAAACATCATATACACTGTAAAGATCACATAGTTTCACCCAGCCCCTGGGGGTTGATACCTAGCCCATGAGGCTAGCAACCGAAGGAGGCCTAGGTGTTGCAAGGGACAGTGGATGACGAGGTGGACGAATAATCCGCATAATCAGTCTGACATTCGTTTAGTTTTATAAATTACCTAGCTTGTTGCAATCCTTATCACTTTGCAAACCGCGTGAATATTAATCCATGCACAAGAATTCTGCCGATGTTTATGCTGAGACAACTCCTCACGTCTGAACCCTCATGAAATTCAGCTCGAAACAAGTTTGACCTACCTTTCACGCAAAACATATTTCAATTTTTAACTCAACAAGCTCCGTAGAGGACCGAGCTGCAGCCACCCACACCACCTAGCGTGTGTCACCATCTTCCCCACACCTGCACCACCAAAATTCCACGTCACTTGAGATCTGCACTCGGTACTTCAGAATTTTGTGTGCACCACAAGCCCCCGTGCAAATAATACAAAGCATTGTATTTCAGAAGTCACGATATGCATTTCATCAGCATTGTAAACCACTTTCTTGGTCTCTAAGATACATCCTCAATATCCACCAAGTGGCCTAGTATAACCAGTACATCATAAACACAACCCAGTTGCGTTCCCCTAAAAGGAGAATCAATGCTTGCCATGATGCAAGAAACCTGGTCGAATAAAAGGAAACAAGACATGTTTACCCTGCTCTAGATCCAGGGAGCAATAAGATGACATCGGTGTTCAGGTGGGCTGATTTTTCATGCATCGCTCATCCAACGTTAGAACTGGAACACAGGTCCATACAGCACAAAGCAACAGAAAACTGCAACGAAACATGAACTCAGATTATTAAAAAAAATGTAGATTCTATACCACTCAACGATCTTTTCCAATTTTCATACACACATGGGGAGCAAATCAAATGAAAAGAGAAGAAATAAATATTCGAGGGGACTGCTGTAAAAACCCTCGAGGTATTATTCTGTTTGTGGGGAATACAAATCACTCGCTAAGTATTATGCTGTGATAAATAATAGCTGCTTTGTTTGCTGTCTGTCTAGGTGAACGAAGGTATGTGTATGGTGTTTGTGGTTCCGGCGAACAGGTTGTATTCCTTGACATCTGTCTCCTCCCTCGAGCAAGGCTGAGATTGACCCGTTGGTGGTTTCATTGCAGTTGCTCGTCCACTCCGCTCATCTTTGGACAGCACCGAGGCAGGAGGGCCTATTGGCAGGTTAAATTCAAACAATGAGAAGGGCGTGCTGTCATCTCCCAGTTTGCTATTGTGCTCGGAACAGCCATTTTGGGCTGCAACAAACTCCGATTCAGGAGTTGAGGTACGGTGCCGCATGTCTGGAGTCATGACCAGTTGTGCTCCATTTATAGATAGCGGTGGTGGCATGGCACAGAAGGTCAAAATAGGCTTATTGACTGGCTGTGCAGGTACATACCCATATTCAGGAGGACCTGAATAAGGATGTACATTGCTGTACTGCATTGAGAAGTCGACACACTGGTTCCCAGTAACACCATATCCGACTGGGCTGGGGTAGAAGTTGCCTGGCTGAGAATATGGTAGGTATCCGCTCGTTGGAACTGACAACGGATGGCTGTGGAACCCAACAAAGGTTGATGAGTACGGCGGTGCATGTACCTTGTGGTGATGCAACACATGGTCCTGGAAAGGAGCCATACCAAACCCAAATTGGTTGGGTCCAGGAGATTGTATGCTTTTCGGTTGGTATTCTCTGAAACCATTTCCTGCACACATCTCCAGTAATGAACGGGAAGCACTCTTTGCTGGCGGATCGCTTGGGCTGCCATTGTTCCTTTCCGAAGATTCTTCTGAATCAGAAGTAGAAGAGGATTCTGGGTTCTGAGCACTCAATGAGGTCAAGCTGCTGATGCTGCTGTCTATGTCTCCCTCACTTAGACATGACGAACTATCTGAACTGGTTAACTTCTCCATTTGACCAGCATCATTTGTCAAGCAGGAATCTTGCTTGTTCGCCACAATAGGTGCATCACAGTAAGCAGCTTGAGCTATGTCTCCTTTATTGCATGGATCATCTGTGTCCAACTTACAAGGTTCCTCAGACTTATCAGGACAAACCTCAGCAGGTGGTTCTATGTCAAGCTTCTGGCATGTATTGATATCCTTAGAACACTTCAACTGATCAGATTGATCAGCATTATCAACTGTTTCAAGATCGTCATTTGCATTACCTAAGCCAGCTTTCTTTTTTGCATCCATTGGTTCCCATACTTGCTTTGGACTTGCATTCTTGCTTGGTGTACTACAGCCCCGGCTTCCTTTTGGCACTACGAAACTATCCAATGGATAGCACCTGCGGTACTGCAACCTGGGCTTTTCAAGCAATGTTTTCCTAGGCATCTTCATCTCCCTAACTGATCTAGCTGTTGAGGGATAATATCTGTAATCTTCCTGATGGCCGCAACTACAGGAGTTGTACTCGTATCTATCTCTTGTCCGGCTATTTGTACTGAACGAGGGGTTGCAGCTTCTAGCAGTACTCCTTATTCGCTCCCTTGATTGGCAGTGAATGTCACCCATGTCCCCAGAGCCATCTTGGCGGTCTTCATACCAACAATTGTTTGCCTGTTCGTGGAAGGAGTCCCTTCTGAATTTCATTTTTCTTCTTGATTTAGACTGCTCGCATATGAAAGAGTCATTGCAATCTGTGGGAACGAATTCTGCTGTTTTACCACATTGCTCATTGCTTTGTTCATCAGACTCAGTGCTTAAGCATTGATCAGCAGAGGTTTCAGGAGAGGAATGTTCTGTAGCAAGAATATTATCTTCCTCTTCACTAGCTGAGTATCTGGAGTCGAGCATATCAGGTGATTGACAACTACCTGGTGTGATCGACTTGCTTAGAGGTGACAGCAAGATATCACAAAATTTTGAAACTGGAGTTTCTTCCTTATCTCTTCCCTTTTCTTTCAATCTTTCTTTTCTTCTAAGCTTCTTTTCTCTATCTTTTGCTCTCCTCCTCTCTCTGCGTTCTTCTTCTTCACGCTTCTCTTTCTCTTCTTCTTCAAGAAGCTTGGTCTGTAAGATGAGTCACGTTTAGCATAATATCAAAGGATACCAGACAAATACTACCAAATGTTGCTCCCTTTCTTTTTCTACATCTACAACGGTACTTAATATATATGCACCTGCTTTTCCAATGTAATTATTTCTTTGCAAGCAACATGAACCCGCTCTTCCAATAGTTTCAATGCAAGAGACACAAATACACTGTGTGCATTTTGCCGGGCTGTCCCTTCTCTGAAAGCCTTTTCAACCTGTAAACAAAAACAATATTGTAGCATTAGCTCAATGCTTCAGACAAGAGCATGTGTCTGACTTTCATAGACAAAATGAGCGGTAAAGAAACATTGTTTTGAACATTTAATTGACTAGGCGTACACTGACAATGATTATATTTGGTAGAACGAAGACTAAGAACTATGCAGAGATGTTAGCTAAACAAGAGATAAAAATTGTTCAGTGCGCTAGGTGAAGTATTATATGCCGTGGTAGAGTTGGCTGTTCTGATTAAAGTAGGTCACAAGCTGTAGAGTGAAGAATGTGAAAGGACGAAGTGCACGCACTACGACAAAAGAAGCCAAAACAGGTGGATATAAAAAAGAAATATGCATCAGAAAAAAAAAATGTCATTGAACATTAAAAACAGACTGTGGCTGAGATCATATAACTGGATACATTGCGATGGTATATAATGACATGCATTACTTCCCTATTGTGCTTAGGAATTGCCATAAATCACACTACCTGTTCTTTGAAAATCACTGTAGCAGCATCCAAGAGAAATTCTCTTGCAAGCTCAGGGCTCTTAGCATGCTTCTGTGGATGAAGGCCATCGCCATCTGGATCATTCCCATCCCTGTCCATTGCATCGTCTTCCTGCTCATGCATTTGACACCGAGTTAGACTACAAACTTGCAAAACATCGTTGACTTAGTGCTTATTAATTGTATAGAATAGGATCCACTTACATCATCCTCCTCTGCTTCTTCAGCATGCTCAAAGAAGCTTCTAACACTTTCACCTTTGGTAATCGTCACAAACCCATCCCCCACAATTAGTCTGCGGTGAACACATGATTGGCCCTTCAAGGCATGGGCCTTCACGCAGAATTCCGTGCAGCGGCCATCCAGCCTCCATGCTCTCAAGGTGACAAAATAGTCTTCATACTGATCAAGATCGAGGCCTTTCTTGTGGACTTGGCCATTCATTCCCACGTCTTCAAATTCTAGAATATCAGCTTTTCCTTCATCTGTTCCAATACCCAATTCAAAATGATGATAAGCTCCATCTTGCTCCAAGAAATCTTGGTGCCAATCAACTAGAACTGAATCCTCAAACACCTAGATTTTCCAAAACCAAATTGTCAACAAAACAGCTGTTAACTAGTTAAGGCAAGTACACATCATGAGTCATCTAGTATGTACTTGAAAAGGGAATGTGACTCCTGACCTCACAGTGAAAAGCTGTGTCTGCAACACAGAACCAACTAGTGCAGCGAGGTTCCCTACGTAGGCGTTTCAGATCCTTTAGCTCTTTAAATTCACGAATAACATTCTTTCTGCAGTCCCTGCAAAACCTCTTGTTGTCGAACCTGTTGCGCAGAAAATCCATCAAAACAGTTACTTAAATATTACAACAAATATGCATCAGAAAAGCCAAACCAGTAAACTAGTTTTTTACTCTCTTCACAACAATCAGTATATATAAAATGAAAATGCTGTCAAATTTAGAACATCTTGAACCAAAACATAATTGAATCCATGAAGTCAGGACCATAAGATACTGTGACTTTTTTTATAATATGACACACATAACTGATTATAACGATTTAAACAGAAGGAAATTGACACTCTGCAAACAGAAAATAACACTTGGACATGGTCACGTTTGAACAATATATAAAAGCTTTACAGCAACTAACTTATTTTAAGTCGCCACCCCACTGAGGCATTATTATAAAACAAGAAAAAGTGGTACCTAACTACACAAAACGACACAGCAAGTTGTCATAGCTCTAATGGGGCACTGTATGCTACATAGTTTTCATGTAAAATGTTGAATCCCCGAGTTCAGCGCTGCAATGGTATCGACACCAGTAGAAAATATATATAAATTGATGCTTTTGCTTATTGGACACACGTTCTTTAAAATCTAGAACCCATTCAGGGAATGCTCAGTATTTCCCGCATTAAGGATATATATACATCAATGACAAGAAGCAAATGTATCAACTACTATGAACCCATATACTATATAATTCCAGTGATGGTAGTACAACCCTTACCAGCATTCATGGGCTAAAAAAAAATATTGCAGTGAATTCTCAGTTCAATTGGATAATTTTGAATAAATGCTGAATCAACAGATCATCGAGCATCGATATAGTATCGAACAAACAGCACTCCTGATACTCACCTATGCATAAGTCTTTCAGTGAAATCCTCTTCCTTCAACCGTAGAAGAGATGATCTAGCTTCATCTCCCAATGCAGACCAGAAATCCACCAAAGTGTCGCACGAAAGTCGGGCAGTGTGCAAAGCACATGTGTCTCGTGTTCCATGCCCTCTGCCATAATTAGCTATAGCTGGGCTAATCCATCCTCTTCCTCCTCCACCGCATGCATCAGGATAAAGCATTTCCCGATCACGCTCCCTCGATCGTGCATTGTCAAATACCTAGTTAAAACAACGTCAAATTGATTCAAACACAAAATACAGAATGGTTCAATTAGTGCACCCTAATCTAGCATCCATTGAATACTCCCCTGAATGAACCCCAAAGTAAGTCCCGTAAAGGCATGCTAAAGGCAAGGGCCACACAGAACACCACAAAACAGTCTTTGCTAAATACACAATTAAAGAACTGGCATGAAAAAACTATCTGTCATGGGGTTATGGATTTAAAAAAATAGCTGCTGTTAAGGCTTACATTCTGGAGTACATGAAGAGACTTTGCGTTTATAAAGCAGTCGAGAAGAGTTAGGATGCCATCCTTTGTTGTTGAAAGGCCTCCCCAAGGATGAACTGATGGGTCCTGAACATCATGTGGTTCAATCTCAAGACTCCTTTGTTCACTTGAACCTTCTTGATGCATTGACTTCCCATACATCACAATTTGTGTGAAACTTTCTAAGAGCAGCCCATTGCACCTTGAACAGTACAGATTCTTACGAGCATGCTCGATGAGGGTCTGCTTATCTATCCTAAGGAGCGCATGGCGTCCTTGAAGAGACAGGGCACTCCAAAACTGAAACAAGTGAATTGACAGACATAGAATGATCAGTTCAATGGTAAATTATCATTCTTAGAACTGACATAACTTCGATAATGTACTAGAGGTTCACAAAGATGAAAGGGAAAAAAGGTACTTAATAAGTTTAACAAAATCAGCTTGTAACTACAACCAGTTTAATGTACAATATAACACCGTCAGTTTTAATATGGACTAGTTAAATGTCACATTTGCAGAGAACCAAAGAGTGTTGTGCGTGCAAACTGTAGGTGCTTCACAAAGAACTCCATGGGCATAAATATTTGTTCTCAACATCATACTCCTAACAACCTGAATTTATTGAGAAAAAGTATATAACAGTGATAAGAAGGAAATGAGAACATAGCAGGTCAAATTTGTTCTTATCACATATGCCTGTCTCCCCTCCACTCTACTCTCCGGATGTGGCGTGTCCACTGAACAACACAGGAGACACCGCTTCATGGATTATGTGGCTGCCACTTACGTAGTTTGGTGGCTTCGTGCGGCAAAGTGGTACCGCGACGGCGAAGCACTCTGTGCTCCCTCGCGCCTGATACCTCTGCAGTCTGTACTCTCTCCACCTATATGCAATCTCTCTGTATTTGGATAAACTGAACTGTCGAAAGCACAAGTAGAATTCCACTGCTAGTAGATGGGTGCCTCCAAGCAAAAAAATCTATATTCTATTTGTGCAGATGCTTGGATAGTACAGTCTCGTTCAGTCGTGCTGGTGCTTCCAAACATAAGGTTTTTTCTCCACCATTAGTATCAGCTTATGCACATATCACTTTAATGCTTCCAAACATTAAGAACCATTTGTATCACAAACATGAAAGGAATTGATGGCAGAGATCCGATAGAAAAGTATTGGCTCTGAGAAATAGAAAGAGAGAAGAGAACAGGATGAGAAATAGAATGGGAGAGCAGAAAAAGAGCTGGTGCTGCATACAGCGTAGGGGCTGCGGGACGCTGAGTTATTCTCGGCTACAACACGGCAAAGAGCGTCGAAGCCTAGAAGGACGATGGCGAGGAAGACGGGGGAGGAAGCAACTGACCGAGCAGGGATGGAAAGAAGGTAGCACCGCTACAGCATTTCGTCGCCGCGTCCGGCTGTCGGCCGCCAGAAGGGGGAAGTGAGCATAGGCACGAGGCAGCACCGCTGGCCTTTGTGGTCTCGTCCAGTTAGGCCAATTAAGATTAGCAGCAGTCTACATATGGCACTTCAGCTTTTTTGGCGGGTAGCCGACATGAGCTCATTGGACGCCGCTACCACTTACATCCCCAACTCTACTCCCAGTAATTATTATTCTAGCTCAACCTAAAGCAGTATTAATTGGACAGGATGGTACAAAGAGTATACCAGTTGCAAAATATACATGAGAAACGATCAGAACGATTGAGGGAAGAAAGAGAATGGCAGACCCTTTCCTTTCGAAGCCTTCTTACTGTGTGGCACAAAATAGCATCTATCACTTTAATAATGATTAGTATGATAACAATATCATCAGGTTTGACCAGAACACGAGACTACTAGAGTATTTGGACCCAGTGGTGGCACCACCGGGGGGCGAGGAGGGGCGGCCGCACCGGCTCGCCGATTCCGGAAAAGGGAACCCGCCTACAGCTCCCCCCAAAAGGTAGTAATTAGTAACTGCTGCTGGTCGTTGCCATTATTCTCATGTGTCCATTTACAGCTTTTTGTTGTTGTTGAGAACTTCCATTTACACCCCTATTGGGCCTTTCCGATTGCACTTATCATCTGGCCCATGGCCCATCCCCTCCTCAATCTCTCCTGTAGGCCATAACGGTTCGTCCCTGCTCAGTGCCTCCCTGCCGAAAAACCTTCCACCAACTCCCCTAATGGCGCTGCGTGCATGTGCTGACGCAATTTGGAGTAGGAGATTGATTTATATACTAGAATTAGAATATTTGATGTTGTAGGAATATCATGAAGCTTGTGTTCATAAAATATTTAAGCTTGCTAGTGTCATTGCTGATCCTGGTGTTTGGAGACAAATCAATGAATATGGTACCCATAATTAGAAATGAAATGAGAAGGACATTGTCAAGACACCCGAGTCGTTTGATTGGCCATAATTTTCCCAAAACAAAATTTGGAAGAGATTGGCGATCATTCGTAGAAGCATGGTGTAACGCTATGAATGATTTTGTTAAATAGACTTGCTTCTGTGACTAAAAAATTTAGACCGTATATGTTAGCCCAAGCTCATCTCAAATCCTGGCTCCGCCACTGCTTAGACCTCAAGTTCACACCATTTTTTGCACTTTATCAGATAATTTGAGGAAAATTCAAGTAAGAAATATTTGTACTACTTGGGGATTAGGAAGTGTTTTCTAGTATCAGGGCATAAGAATATTCCCTTCGTTACAATAAACGCATATCATTCTAGTTTCTAGCACAGAAACTAAGATACGAGGGAGGATGAGCAAGATAACCTTATTTAGTACCCAATATATACACTTTCCCATCTGTACATCCAGTAGTATCAACCGAAAAGGTAAATTTCCATAATTCTAGGCAACTTCCATACCAAAAGTTCCAGCCAAAACTATGTCGCCAGCTAAGGGCCAGTACCCAGTAGAAACTGCATAATTGGTGGAGTAATACAGCCCCGGCTCATCTCAAATCCTGGCTCTGCCACTGCTTGGACCCCGAGTTGACACCGATTTTTCGCACTTGACCAGATAATTCAGGAAAATTCAAGTAAGAAACATTTCTACTACTTGGAGATTAGGAAGTGTTTTCTAGTACCAGGGCATAAGAAGATTCCCTTGGTTGTAATGAATGCATATTATTCTAGTTTCTAGCACAGAAACTAAGATGCGGGGGAAGATGAGCAAGATAATATTTACTACCCAATAGATACACTTCCCCATCTGTACATCCAGTAGTTTGTACCGAAAAGGTAAAATTGAATAATTCTAGGCAACTTAGCCAAAACTATATCGCTAGCTAAGGGCCAATACAGCCTAGTATACCACCCCACCCACACACACAGCCCACCACCAATGCTGAGCCCAATTATATCGTATAAACCGAACAGGTCATCTTACGGCTAGCATAAAAGGCTCAAGAGTGGACGGCATAAACCCTATGGGTTAATCAACTGAAATAGCCCAAGAGGCCACGCGGCAGTTCCCAATTGCCCTAACCAAGTGGCAGTAGTCACCCTACAGAATTCCGGTTGTTCCCATCGCTGCGGTCAGGTAGCACATCAGTAAGCGACCATCCAACACATACAATTGCCCAAACACGACAAACCGGTCGATTGCAATCTTCGGGTAACTCCCAGCATAGAGTCAGTGGACAGAACATTTAGCTGCTCCAGCCACCCAATGTTAATAGGCAATAGCAGAACCTGGAGCTGACGCCAGTTGATTGGGCAGAAGTTATTCAGTCAGGCCACTCACGCGAACGCTGACAGCATGGGCAATCAAATCAACCCCTCGGGCAGGGGACAAACTACTACAGTAGAAACCAAGCTCCACACCCGAGCGGACCCAACCAGAAGTATGTCTCAGATCCGCCCCAGGTAGAGGTAGCAGAGGCGAGGTGCCGTCATTCTCCGCGGAGCCAGATCCGATGGAGTTGGGTAGGGGCTGGGCTGTGTGGGAGGTGACGGTACCTTCCGGAGGCGGTCGAAAGTGATCTCGTCGCGGTGGCGCGACCAGATCGCCGACGAGGAGGGGGAGGGCGGCGCGTCTGCGACCATGGCGGGCATGGCGTCGACGTAGTCGTAGGTGGAGGTTCAGCGTTGCAGCGGGGTCGATCGGGGTGGCGGCATCGGTAGGGATGGATGGATGGATGGGATCTGAGATGTGGGAGAAGGGGGGTTTGATGGTGGTGGCGAGAGGATGAGGAGAAGAAGCTCTGCCTTCCTGCTTTCTCTCTCTCTCTCTCTCGGTGTCTGCGTCACTGCGTGTGGGGCTCAATACAGCAAGCCAGGAAAAAAAGGAGAAAGATTTTGAGTGATTTCCTTTTCAGCTAAAATATCAGGATTTCCGTACTCAGTCGCACTGAGATTTTCTTAAGTCTCAGTCACCTCACGAAAGTGCAACTGCAGTTTTAAAAAATGTGCAATTGTGATCAGTTGCATTTTTCTAGTAGAAAAGTGCAATTGCAATTTTTTGACAGAAAAGTGGTAACTCAAGTTCATTTTTGTGGGTGACTGAGACTTAAGAAATTCTCACTTGACTTAGACATAGCAAAACCGTTATTATATAGAGTTAATTACCTAAATGTACACTAGTTGAATGCCCGTGCGTTGCTACGGCTCTCAAGTTTATTGATCATCGCATGTGAATATTGCCGATGATGCAAACATGTGAGCATAGACATGTTTTAATGAATATTTTTTCAATGTCAGAGAGCATGCAGTTTGGGTTGCTCAAATTTAAATTATAGGTCATGCTCTTCACCACCGTAGAAGAACACTTCTATTTCATATTGTGCTCTCTCACTTCCCGTATCTCCTTCTCATAAAACATAGAATCGCAAAGATAAGAACATATATGTCATATCTTCTCTTTTTTCCTCCGGTCCTTGAACTTAATCTCTTTCATAAGTTACCGCGAAATAATTGTTCAAAAGTTCAAAAGTATACAACAGTAAGTTGCCGCGAAATAATGAAGTGGCAGGTCAACAAATATATATAGAGATTGGTTTTGTATCAAAATGTTCTCTATCTGCCTCCCTTCTCCTACGCAAAGGTGTCACCTTCATCCCTCCATGCCCACCCATCATCTTTGTGATCAGGTCCGTTAACGTTGTATTTTTTTTTATTTCAGCACTATTGATCCACCCTCATGTGTATATCATTCACTACTCGCAGCACAAACTTCCCTGAAATATATGAGTGTGATTTTGAGGTCTACCCGTGAAGTCAGGCTCAGATCAAACCAAAGACATGTCTCTGAAAGCATAATCAATTATACATAGGGCATATCTTCCTTGGTCATTTAGAAAAATTTCTAATGAAAGTGGCATGAACTTCATCTTCGGAAATATGTTTAGCTCATGCCTTCATGTTGTCCAATTTAATATCCATTGGTATTCGCAAGAGAACAAGATTTTACCTCCAAACAGAAATACTTGTTTTCACCACCCTCTCCCCAATAGATTTATTTCAGAGGTTGTTATCACCAGAATTTGACCGAGTCAGAGGTGGGCCGCGATCGAGATGGACTTTGAGAGTATACATGGAAGAAATACGTGAATCGGCCTTTTTTACCAAGTTGGGCTTAATTGCCCATGTATCTGTAACATATTAGATCGCATCTTAGTTTAGAGATAGAATCTTACTCGTGCACGGTTTAGTGCACGCCCACATTAGAAAGTCCGCTGGACTATAAATATGTACCTAGGGTTTATGGAATAAACAACCAACGTTCAACCACAAACAAATCTCGGCGCATCGCCAACTCCTTCGTCTCGAGGGTTTCTACCGGTAAGCATCATGCCGCCTAGATCGCATCTCGCGATCTAGGCAAGCACAAGCCTGCCTACGTTGTTCACGCGTTGCTCGTACTCGAAGCCTTTTTGATGGCGAGCAACGTAGTTATCTTAGACATGTTAGGGTTTGCATTGTTCTTCATGCTGCATGCTTTCGTAGTGCAGCCCTTGCATGTCTAGCCGCCCTTACGCCTATCTTAGGCGTAGGGGCGGCACCCCGCTTGATCATAGTTTAGTAGATCTGATCCGTTACGATTGCTCCTTGTTCTACAAGGATTAGTTTAATATCCGCAATAGTTAGGCCTTACAAAGGGGGGAGGATCCAGCGGCACGCAGGGTGTCGTTCGTTGGCCCTAAGCGGGATGTTCCGAGGATCAACCTCGTGTTGGTTTTTAGGCCTTGTTTAGGATCGGCTTACGATCACCGTGCGTGGCCGCGAGGCCCAACTCCGGAGTAGGATGATCCGATTATGCGGTGAAAACCCCACATCGTCGTAGATCTCATTAGCTTTACCTTGATCAAGCAGGACCACCATATATTCGGACACCTCGTCCGAATCATGGGTGGATCGGCTCTTTGAGCCGATTCACAGGATAACCCGAGAGCCGATCGAGGCTCGTATTTAACGTTTACGTGTGTGCCCTGGCAGAAACTAAGCGAGGCATCATCCACACCTTCCCGACCAGGTATAGGTCGGTGGCACGCCCTTGTGATAAACATCGGTGCGTGCGACCAGGAGGCTTTGCGGGCCGTCGCTCAGAGGGACTAGGGCCAGCCGCAGCCCTAGTTGTTCAAGGCTCTACGGTGTTGCCCGTCTCTACCCGCCAGTGGGTTTCTGACGTCAACACATTCTGGCACGCCCGGTGGGACGATCGACGACATCCACGACATCGCCATCTACATCCAAGATGGCGGAAGACACTCCGGTCACATACGCGGATCCGCCCGATGAGCTCAAGAAGAAGCATGACGAGATCAAGGCAACCCTCGAAGCCGAACTCATCGGCTCCTTCCACCGAACCCGCTCCCATGGCGTCGGTGGAAGGGTTTCACACCCGAAGGCGCGCTCGATGGAGTGGACCTGTCCGCCCGTCGAAGAACGCACCGAGGTCGCCGCGGCAAGAGATCAACTACATGGTGGCTCATTCGCCGCACCGCCACTCGAGAGCCTCGGTGAACACCTTGGAGCGTGTCGCTCCGCGCGTCGTCCAGGAAATCATGAGTCACCGGTACTCCCCGTCGGGACCGGCTCGGGGACTTTCAAAGGAGAGATGCCGCTCCAGCCCCGGCCGTTCGCATGGGTAGCACCGGAACCGCCGAACTCATCGGCATACGTCGTCTACAAGATTGGTGGTGATCCTAGTGACTACCAATTCCTGCCCGAGCCGCCTAAGGAGGTCCCGCACGGATACGCGTGCGCATACGTGCTGCACGGCAACGCCTTGGCACTCTCGAACCAGGCTGCAATAACAGCGGCCTCTCGGAACGGCGGAGAGGAACGTCGGGAGCCGATCCCGAGAAGCGGCCGTGGCCGGCTAAGTACGCCGCCCCGACAAACCTCCAAAGCCCAGCTCCTGCAGCTTGGCTTAGAACCGGAAAAACAAGCATGGCTGGTTAAGTATGCCACCCCGGCGAATCTTCGTGGTTCGACACCTTCAGCCATCACAGCGGATCAGATTTGTGCAATTCGAAAGATCAGTTCGGTATGATGCCGAAAAGGAAGGCGTTCGGCTACACCAAGCCGTACCCCAACAGCTACGAACCGATCCCGCTGCCACCTAAATATCGGCTCCCGGACTTCACAAAGTTCGGTGGATCGGACGGGTCCAGCTCCATCGAGCATGTGAGCCGATATTTGGCACAGCTCGGGCACGATCTCGGCGTCGGATGAGTTGCGCGTGAGGTTCTTCTCACAGTCCCTCACAGATCGGCTTTCGGGTGGTACACTTCGCTACCACCGAACTCCATCCAAACTTGGAAGCAGCTTGGAAGAGCGAGTTCCATGAACAAGTACCACTCGTAAGCTTCCGAGTCTAGCATTGCCGATCTAGCACAACTACGTCGAAGCGCGGAGAAACCGTGACGGAATACATCCAGCCGCTTCGAGAATCTTAGGAACCGATGCTTTTCGGTTCGTATAACCGAAAAGGAAGCAGCCGAGTTGGCGTAGCAGGCCTTGCAACACAGCCTCAAGGACACGGCCTCCCAAGCAGATTATCCTCGCCGGCGCACATGGTTCGAAACTTTCAGCATATGAACAGCCGCCACCCGGACTCGTACCAAGACAAGTTCAAGCGTGCGATGGCCCCGGTCGATGCAGAGGAAGACGAAGTTCCTGCGGGAGACCAAGAAGTAGCAAGTGGCCGAGTGGACTCGGGGAGGAACCCCGTGTCCTGCAAATGGGTAAAGCCACCAGGCCCGCCCAGGGGATTTGATTTTGACGTAACCAAGACTGAGCAAATCTTCGACCTCCTACTCAAGGAAAAGCAGTTGAAGATACCTGAAAGTCTCAAATTCCCCACGGCGCAAGAGCTGAATGGAAAGCCATACTGCAAATGGCATAACTCGCTCTCCCATGCCACCAACGACCGCAGGGTGTGGCGTCGGCACATCCAAGCGGCGATAGAGAACGGGCGTCTAATTTTCAACCGCACGCCATGAAAGTCGACACACACCCCTTCCCCGCCGTAAACATGGTGGAGTATGCTTGCCATGCAGTGGTGCCACCGGGTTTCCGTGCAATATCAACATGGTAGATCTTGGACACCACGCCGGCAAGGATGGAGATGAGGGCAGCAGCTCTCATAGCAAAGATACGAGAGGAAGCCGCTCCACGCGATCGGCTCCGCCAAGACGGCAAGCGCTACGTAACAGAGGGAGAAGTGAAGAACATAAGATATCAACGACCTCTCTCTCGATCACCTCCTCAACAAGTATGTGAGTCGAGACGACCAACGCCGACGGTCCAGCCGATGATGATGAAAGAGTTCGTCCGGCCGTAGAAGCCGTAAGACATCGTCGGCAGAATCGCGATGAGGAGGAGCACGAGCGTTGTGCCAAGGGAAAGGCAAGGGAGCAAGACGACGAGGACAGGCATTGGGATTGTCCTTTCTTCAGGCACTGCTGGGATTCAGGAATGAGCCGATTGCCAACAATCGGCAATTGCCCGAATGCAACCGGAAGAAGAA
This sequence comes from Lolium rigidum, assembly GCF_022539505.1. NCBI lineage: Eukaryota > Viridiplantae > Streptophyta > Magnoliopsida > Poales > Poaceae > Lolium > Lolium rigidum. The sequence goes on along the minus strand of NC_061511.1, from coordinate 99,166,628 downwards.
GGAGGCAGCCAACGTGTCCGTGTTCGAGCGCTTAGGACCTCTCCCGCCACGCAGCAAACGAGCTGAGTCCCCTCGGTTGGAAGATCTCGAAGATTCGAAGACGAGGGAGAAGAAGAAGACAGTACCACCGGCCAAGGTGGTGCCCCGACGGACTCAGCCTGCTCCCGTAAACGCAGGGTTCAGCGATTGCGCGGCCTGGAAGAAGCCGAGAGGTTATACTTGCATACATTGAGGAAGGCAAGGCCCGATCTGGCGGCAAAGGTTCAGCGAACCCTGGATGAAGAGGGTCGTCCACGGAAGACGGAGTGGCGCCCCAAGCAAAGGAAAGCCGATGATGAAACATCGGCTGGCACAAACATGGTGCTCGTTCTTCCGACGAAGCTCGCTGCTCCACGTTACACGATACATCCAAGGTGGACGACAGCAAGCGCACCAACATGATAAAATCAGAGATTGGGCTGGTTCTGTCTACCGGCCTGAACGAGTAGCAAGAGCACGACAAGGAGCAAACATGGCGAAGCTGATCCTTGTGATCGGCCCCAAAAATTTATGAAGGGAACTTACAAAACCTTCACCGAGCAAGCAACATGGAGGCCGATTCCAGCAATCGGCCAAAATTATCCTCACCCACTATTCTGCCTGGGTTCAACATGTTGTCCAATAGAGCCGATACCATCAATTCTCTTGACAGCATCGGCTCGGGGGGACACCCAGGTGGACAGAACACGAGGTTATGCAATAGAAGCGTCTCATCCTTTGTTGATGGGTATTGGAATATGGGGGCCGATGCACAGGTCGGCCGTAAAAAAAAGAAAAAATTGATTGATAAAATTCGAAAATTTTCGAGCACAGCCGATGCAGCAGACATCGACTCAAGGATATGGAAGTCGATGCATGGCCATCGACTCGAGAGGAATAACTGTCACGATCAGAGGGTCAATGGAGTAGCTCAAGAGCTCGGATTCTCTTTTCAAGAACAATGCCAGGAGCAGCCTAGACGTGCAGATCAGGTCAAGGATGGATTGCATGAAATCCGCCAAAGGAAAGGAGCCGATCTAGCCGCAAGTTGCGGAAGAACCGAAGAAGCTCGGAGGGCAGCTCGCCCGGAAGGCTCTCTGCTTTGAGAAGCCGATTTATGTTCAAATCGGCTGGCTCGCATAAGGAACTTCCCACACACGATCAAGCCCAGTGTCCATGCAGCTAATTTGCGTATCCTTGTCTCCGTTTTGCCTTGGCCGAGACTCCGGGGGCAACAGGCCCGGTAGATGCTCTATTGAGGAACCGATTGGGGTACCATCGGCTGATCTCCGTTGCAACCTTCTTCACAAAACGATGAGCGCTCGCTAAGGAGGATCTCTCAAACTCGGTGGGAGAAATTTAAGGGCTCTCTTGGAAGTCCCACAAGATCTACCGTAAAGAGAATCATCAGCTGAAGAATGGAAGGGTGAATGTCGAAGGACCGATGCGTTGCTATCGGCTCATTACGCATTGGCAAAGGGGACGAATCGGCGGTGGTCAGTATGAGGGAGAATCGGCTAAATTAAGCTCAAAGGAAATCAGCAAAATCGAATTGGGGAAAAGTTCTTCATTAATAGGCGGGATTTCTTACATCAAAGAGCTGATTGCTCTCGAAGGAAATACTAGGGGATACATTGCCCCATCTACTACTACCGGCCCTATGCTAGAGGTCCTATCTACGGCCGTCCACCGCCCTCGCCGCCGCCGTCGCCGCCGCCGGCCGCGCCGCTCCCGGCGGGCTCGCTCGTCGCTCCAATGGCCGCCGACCGGGCCCTCGTTGTCCTCGTCTTCTTCATCGGCGTCGTCCTCATCGCCGTCGAAGTCGCTAAGGTTGCCCGGCCGGGGCGGAACCGCTTGGCCGGCGGCTCGTCGGAGGGGCTGTCGTTGTCGTCCTCCTCCTCCTCTTCCTCCTCCTCCACCCCCTCGGAGGAGGTGAAGTCATCCCAGGAGAAGCGATCGTCATCGCTCTCCTCCTCCGATTCCCCGTTGGCGAGGAACCGGAGGTCGCTCTCCCCGTCCGTCGAGGACTGGTCATCTTCGGACCAGGTGGAGAAGTCATGGTCTGACTCCTCCCCGGCCGCAATGGCGCGACGGGTGTTGGCCGCATGGACCTCCGCCGGGTTGTACTCCGGCGTCGGCTCACGGGACGTGGAGGACTGGCTGGAAGGATCCGACGGAGCAGAGGAGGAAGAAGACATGGTGGCGCAGGAAAGTTTTTGGACTGCTAATGCGAGGGAGATGCAGAGCAGAACTGTTCATAGCGGTTAAATAAAGGGGATATAGTGGAAATTCAATGCCACAGCAGTTTCCGAGGAAGTGGTGCTTGAAAGAAAGAGAAAAGACTGCCAAGTCACGCGGAGAAGTTGAGAAGGCAAGTCATCATGGTAACGGATACTGCGACGGTTCCGCCACGACATGACCCGATGAAAGAAAGGCATAATGATTTTGGAAATGTCATTTCCAAAACCAGGGGGGCATGTGTTATCACCAGAATTTGACCGAGTCAGAGGTGGGCCGCGATCGAGATGGACTTGGAGAGTATACATGGAAGAAATACGTGAATCGGCCTTTTTTACCAAGTTGGGCTTAATTGCCCATGTATCTGTAACATATTAGATCGCATCTTAGTTTAGAGATAGAATCTTACTCGTGCACGGTTTAGTGCACGCCCACATTAGAAAGTCCGCTCGGACTATAAATATGTACCTAGGGTTTATGGAATAAACAAACCAACGTTCAACCACAAACAAATCTCGGCGCATCGCCAACTCCTTCGTCTCGAGGGTTTCTACCGGTAAGCATCATGCTGCCTAGATCGCATCTCGCGATCTAGGCAACACAAGCCTGCCTACGTTGTTCACGCGTTGCTCGTACTGAAGCCTTTTTGATGGCGAGCAACGTAGTTATCTTAGACATGTTAGGGTTTGCATTGTTCTTCATGCTGCATGCTTTCGTAGTGCAACCCTTGCATGTCTAGCCGCCCTTACGCCTATCTTAGGCGTAGGGGCGGCACCCCGCTTGATCATAGTTTAGTAGATCTGATCCGTTACGATTGCTCCTTGTTCTACAAGGATTAGTTTAATATCTGCAATAGTTAGGCCTTACAAAGGGGTGGAGGATCCAGCGGCACGCAGGGTGTCGTTCGTTGGCCCTAAGCAGGATGTTCCGAGGATCAACCTCGTGTTGGTTTTTAGGCCTTGTTTAGGATCGGCTTACGATCACCGTGCGTGGCCGCGAGGCCCAACTCTGGAGTAGGATGATCCGATTATGCGGTGAAAACCCCACATCGTCGTAGATCTCATTAGCTTTACCTTGATCAAGCAGGACCACCATATATTCGGACACCTCGTTCGAATCATGGGTGGATCGGCTCTCCGAGCCGATTCACAGGATAACCCGAGAGCCGATCGAGGCTCGTATTTAACGTTTACGTGTGTGTCCCGCAGGAAACTAAGCGAGGCATCATCCACACCTTCCCGACCAGGTATAGGTCGGTGGCACGCCCTTGTGATAAACATCGGTGCGTGCGACCAGGAGGCTTTGCGGGCCGTCGCTCAGAGGGACTAGGGCCAGCCGCAGCCCTAGTTGTTCCCGGCTCTACGGTGTTGCCCGTCTCTACCCGCCAGTGGGTTTCTGACGTCAACAGAGGTAATACCCATATAGTCGTTTATTCAAGCGACCAAAAAAATATCTGGAACATAATCCCACTATTGTGCACTTGTGTTACATACTTTTAGAAACCTGTATTGAGACGTACCGTGTGGCACATTCTCCTTAGGTTTTGTTTGCTCAAACGTGGAAGGACCGCCAAGAAATAAGAAAACTACATGAATAAAAATACAAAAAATAGTTGTTTAAAAAAAATTGCTTCATGTGATAAAAGTGTGTGACTCACATATGACAAACATTACCACACAGAAGAGCACCAAATTTTCGTGTGAAGGAGACAACCAGACAAAATATTTGAGGTACAAGGAATGACAGAATTAGAGTATATCATTGCTGCTTTGCACATATGTCCGTTTCTTTCTTTATTATCACTAACAAAATTAACCTGGCATGCAATATAAGACAATAAACAAAATTATCGTTGTCTAATAACACTCAATTTTCCATAACCGATCGTAAGTGGCAGCAAATACCTCAATATGTATTTCTCAATGAAGTTAACATACAAAGGGAGAGTGCATTGAATCGTGGCATGAATCAGTAGCTCAAGCACCTACAACAGATCCTCTAGGTCTGCTGCTCGTGCAAACTATGCAGATGTTTTTGAGTGTTGAACTTCAATTGCCTGCTAGGGACCAAATCTTGTCCACAAACCTACAAGGACAGGCAGAATATGATTTCTGCTTGTAGGATAGATCTATGTTACCATACGCAAACCTTGTTCAAGTTGAAGTGGTTTACCTAGGTGATGATTTATCATGTTTCTTGCTTCCAGTTAGCTGGTATAAAGAAACCAATAAGATCTGTGTCTAAGTTAGTTGAATTTTCTTAGATTCAATGTTTTTCTGGAGCCAAAGAATCCACAATTTGTAACACAAAATCATCAAATTAACATCAGCCAGAACAGCCAAAAACATTACAGTGAGCATATACTTGACAAGGATATCAACCGAATGGAGATAAATATTTCACGGTTCATGTTCAAAATTGACACTTCAATTTATTTCAGATTTGGGTAGTAAAAATGAAGCACACCTTGATATGCATATCCAAATATTCAGTACGTTAAACTATGTAGCACGAACTCCTGCAAATCGTTACTATAACCTAGGAAGAGAAATCCATATAGCAAAAAGCAAGGAACATGGTGGTTACCTTCATTATCTCTTCATCGGCAGAAAAAAATGGTGACTATAAGGGACAACTTTCTTCAATAAAATAGTTGTAACAAAAAATAAGATATTTTCTAGGTGGCAATACCTCCAGCTTGTCAACATCCGGATTTTTAAGTCCATATGCCTATTATGCCATACATCGCAATCCCAGGAAGATTGTTTTTGCGAGACATAATAAGTTCATATCATAGCGCAACATTCATTACAAACCATAATTGTCTTACAATAAAGGATCACATGATCCAGTCTTAATACAACAATTGATTTGAAGATCAAATACATAACACATAGCGGAAGATACGTAGTAGAAGTCCATTTGTTCCACAGGCAACGCTTGACGTCAGGGGTAGTCCTAGTTATCGTAGACATCCTGTTGTCCACCTTACGGGTACGGGTGCTCCTCTTCATAGTCTGGTCATTTGAATAGCCAGGGATAAAGCCATGAGTACTTTAAAGTACTCGCAAACTATACTAATAGAAGTACTAATAGCTCTAAGTATGTTCTAAGCTCTAGGTTCATTTGTACAAAGCCAGTTTTATTTCATAAGCACTTAATAGTCAACACTCTTTATTTACCTAGACTTACTCAAGTGGGAACATTAGTGTCATTCCCACAACTCTGTTGTGATTCAAGTCAAAGTCATATTTCAAGTCACCATTCATTTTTTTAAAAACATATGACAACGGAACAGTATGGACATCCAACTGTCCATGACCGCGGACGCGGCTATTCGAATAGTTTAACACTCTGCAGAGTTCGTACTCTTGTGCCACAACTTTTGATTACATCCGTCAGGGATAGCCCTGAATCATCATAACTTAGTATGCGGATCATCAACCATTAACCTTTCACTTACATACTCTAGTATAGGCACCTCCCCTATGAGCTTGGCCTCCTAGTGATAGCAAACTGCCATCCTAGGAACTGCACAGGGCTTGGGTAGGACATTCAACTCTTTTCACGTCATTTCACTTTCAGCGGAGGCAGCCTCGGCATAACCTCTATGACGCTTGTTTAGAGGGAACCCATACTAAGATATATAAATTTCCAGCTAAAGCCTTACCCATAATCAGGTATTGTGGGGGTACTCAAAAATTGGAATGGTATCGCATCCGAACCCAACCATCAGTTTTTATCAAATTTACCATGTCATTCAAAAGTCACATTCACCTTCAAAACTTTCAATAGAATGAATCATTATTCCAAGATTTTCAAGAATCATTTGTTTCACAAGTTCTCATCTAGAGTAGTCAATTTTAGTTTAGCACTAGCAACTAATCATGAGGGGTGCTAACTACCTTTTTGCTCTTCTAGGCTAAGTTTGACTCTCTTGTGGTACTCTACACTTAGACAAGAATTAACTCAAAGTAAGACTTGGTAAATCAAAGTAAAAGCTGGTAAGATAAAACTGGGACTTGGAAAGGTAAAACTTTAAACACCAATACTAGTGCCATGGTATCTTGCACTAGTAACTTGGCATTAGTAGAGCTTGCATTAGGGTAGCTTGCCTTGGTTGGTGTGCTGATCAAAGTGTTCTTCTTCTTCGTAGAAGACCTCCTCCTCCTCGTAGCCTTCGGTACTAGCGTCTATAAACGGATACGAGGTAACAATCACCAAACAGTACTTAAGGAGTCTACTTAGCCTTAATGGCTCACTCAAGATGTACTAGCATCATCACAATCATCACCCCACTTAACACTAGGGTTTCCACTTAATTAGGGTTAGGAAAATAATTTCCTCTCATTAACATTACTAAGAATTAATATCCTCAAGTAAGCAAATATGAAGCCATGTAGCTAAGGTCATCACCTCACATCACATTACTTGGGAAGATGATTTAAATGAGGTACTACACCTCATAGATTTAAAATCCTAAATTTGAAATAATTTAAATGGGCTAGAATCTGTGATATCCTTCAAATCTTCGCTATCCTTCGAGTCTTCGATACGCTTCGAATCTTTATGTGGGAGTCTATAAATTATACGTCCCTTGCTTGAATCATAACGACTTACTTCAATTTTGACTTCTAATATGCAGCGCCAAGCAGTTCCCCTTTCTCGGTCCGAGAAGTGTGATGCGTGTAGTTGACACGTCCGTTGGGAACCCCAAGAGGAAGGTGTGATGCGCACAGTAGCAAGTTTCCCTCAGTAAGAAACCAATGTTTAATCGAACCAGTAGGAGTCAAGAAGCACGTTGAAGGTTGATGGCGGAGGAGTGTAGTGCGGCGCAACACCAGGGATTCCGGCGCCAACATGGAACCTGCACAACACAATCACAGAACTTTGCGCCAACGTAACAGGTGAGGTTGTCAATCTCACCGGCTTGTCGTAAACAAAGGATTAGATGTATAGTGTGGATGATGATGGTTGTTTGCGAAGAACAAGAAAGAACAATTGCAAGCAGATTGTATTTCGGATGTAAAGAATAGGACCGGGGTCCACAGATCACTAGTGGTGTCTCTCCCATAAGATAGCAGATGTTGGGTGAACAAATTACAGTTGGGCAATTGACAAATAAAGAAGGCATAACAATGCACATACATATATCATGATGAGTACTATGAGATTTAATCAGGGCATTACGACAAAGTACATAGACAGCTATCAGCATGCATCTATGCCTAAAAAGTCCACTTTCAGGTTATCATCCGAACCCCTTCCAGTATTAAGTTGTAAACAACAGACAATTGCATTAAGTATGGTGCGTAATGTAATCAACACAAATATCCTTAGACAAAGCATCGATGTTTTATCCCTAGTGGCAACAAGCACATCCACAACCTTAGAACTTTCCGTCACTCGTCCCGCATTTAATGGAGACATGAACCCACTATCGAGCATAAATACTCCCTCTTGGAGTCACAAGTATCAACTTGGCCGGAGCCTCTACTAGCAACGGAAAGCATGCAAGAACATAAATAACATATATGATAGATTGATAATCAACTTGACATAGTATTCAATATTCATCGGATCCCAACAAACACAACATGAAGGATTACAAATAGATGATCTTGATCATGATAGGCAGCTCACAAGATCTAACATGATAGCACAATTTGGAGAAGACAACCATCTAGCTACTGCTATGGACCCATAGTCCAGGGGTGAACTACTCACACATCGATCCGGAGGCGATCATGGCGATGAAGAGACCTCCGGGAGATGATTCCCCTCTCCGGCAGGGTGCCGGAGGCGATCTCCCGAATCCCCGAGATGGGATTGGCGGCGGCGGCGTCTCCGGAAGGTTTTCCGTATCGTGGCTCTCGCATCGGGGGTTTCGCGACGAAGGCTTTAAGTAGGCGGAAGGGCAGGTCAAGGGGCGTCACGAGGGACCCACACAACAGGGCCGCGCGGCCAGGGCCTCGGGCCGCGCCGCCCGGCGTGTCGTCGCCTCGTGGCCCCACTTCGTTTACTCCTCGGACTTCTGGAAGCTTCGTGCAAAAATAGGACCCTGGGCGTTGATTTCGTCCAATTCCGAGAATATTTCCTTACTAGGATTTCTGAAACCAAAAACAGCAGAAAACAACAACTGGCTCTTCGGCATCTTGTCAATAGGTTAGTGCCGGAAAATGCGTAATAATGACATATAATGTGTATAAAACATGTGAGTATCATCATAAAAGTAGCATGGAACGTAAGAAATTATAGATACGTTTGAGACGTATCAAGCATCCCCAAGCTTAGTTCCTACTCGCCCTCGAGTAGGTAAACGATAACAAAGATAATTTCTGAAGTGACATGCTATCATAATCTTGATCATACTATTGTAAAGCATATGAGATGAATGCAGCGATTCGAAGCAATGATGAAGATAATGAGTAAACAAATGAATCATGTAGCAAATACTTTTCATGAATAATACTTTCAAGACAAGCATCAATAAGACTTGCATAAGAGTTACTCATAAAGCAGTAAATTCGAAGTAAAGGCATTGAAGCAACACAAAGGAAGATAAAAGTTTCAGCGGTTGCTTTCAACTTCAACATATTTATCTCATGGATAATTGTAAACACAAAGTAATATAACAAGTGCAATAGGTAAACATGTAAGAATCAATGCACACAATTGATACAAGTGTTTGCTTCTGGGATAGAAAGAATAGGCAAACTGACTCAACAATAAAGTAGAAGATAGGCCCTTCGCAGAGGGAAGCATTGATTACTATATTTGTGCTAGAGCTTTTCATTTTGAAAACAAGAAACAATTTTGTCAACGGTAGTAATAAAGCATATGTGTTATGTATAATACATCTTATAAGTTGCAAGCCTCATGCATAGTATACTAATAGTGCTCGCACCTTGTCCTAATTAGCTTGGATTAACACGGATTATCATTGCATAGCATATGTTTCAACCAAGTGTCACAAAGGGGTACCTCTATGCCGCCTCGTACAAAGGTCTAAGGAGAAAGCTCGCATTGGATTTCTCGCTTTTGATTATTCTCAACTTAGACATCCATACCGGGACAACATAAACAACAGATAATGGACTCCTCTTTAATGCATAAGCATTCAACAACAGTTAATATTCTCATAAGAGATTGAGGATTAGTTCTCCACACTGAAACTTCCACCATGAATCATGGATTTAGTTAGCGGCCCAATGTTCTTCTCTAACAGTATGCATACTCAAACCATATGATCATGAAAATCGCTCTTACTTCAGACAAGACGAACATGCATAGCAACTCACATGATATTCAACAAAGGTAAAGTTGATGGCGTCCCCAGAAACATGGTTACCGCTCAACAAGACACTTATTAAGAATTAAGACACATAAGTACATATTCTTCACCACGATAGTTTTTAAGCTATTTGTCCCATGAGCTATATATTGCAAAGGTAAAGAATAGAAATTTTAAAGGTAGCACTCAAGTAACTTACTTTGGAATGGCGGAGAAATACCATGTAGTAGGTAGGTATGGTGGACACAAATGGCATGGTTATTGGCTCAAGGATTTGGATGCACGAGAAGAATTCCTCTCAATACAAGGCTAGGCTAGCAAGGTTGTTTGAAGCGAACTCAAGTATAAAAGGTGCAGCAAAGCTCACATATGAACATATTGTAACTATTATAAGACTTTACATTATCTCCTTGTTGTTCAAACACCTCAACCAGAAAATATCTAGACTCTAGAGATCAATCATGCAAACCAAATTTTAACAAGCTCTATGTAGTTATTCATTAATGAGTACAAGGTACATGATGCAAGAGCTTAAACAAGATCTATATGAGCACAACAATTGCCAAGTATCAAATTATTCAAGACATTAAACCATTTACCACATGCGGCATTTTCCGTTTCCAACCATATAACAATGAATGAAATAGTTCAACTTTCGCAATGAACATTAAAGATAAAGCTAAGAACATATGTGTTCATACGAAACAGCGGAGCGTGTCTCTCTCCCAAACAAAGAATGCTAGGATCTGATTTATTCAAACAAAAACAAAAATAAAAACAAACAGACGCTCCAAGTAAAGCACATAAGATGTGACGGAATAAAAATATAGTTTCACTAGAGGAACCTGATAAGTTGTCGATGAAGAAGGGATGCCTTGGGCATCCCCAAGCTTAGACGCTTGAGTCTTCTTAAAATAAGCAGGGATGAACCACGGGGGCATCCCCAATCTTTGAATTTTCACTCTTCTTGATCATATTGTATCATCCTCCTCTCTTGACCCTTGAAAACTTCCTCCACACCAAACTCGAAACAAACTCATTAGAGGGTCAGTGCATAATTCATATATTCAGAGGTGACATAATCATTCTTAACACTTCTGGACATTGCACAAAGCTACTGAAAATTAATGGAGCAAAGAAATCCATCAAACATAGTAAAACAGGCAATACGAAATAAAAGGCAGAATTTATCAAAACAGAACAGTTCGTAAAGACGAATTTTAAAGTGGCACCAGACTTGCTCAGATGAAAATGCCCAAATTGAATGAAAGTTGCGTACATATCCGAGGATCACGCACGTAAATTGGCAGATTTTTTTGATTTTTCTACAGAGACTACTGCTCAAATTCGTGACAGCAAGAAATCTGTTCCTGCGCAGTAATCCAAATCTAGTATTACCTTTACTATCAAAGACTTTACTTGGCACAACAATGCAATAGAATAAAGATAAGGAGAGGTTTCTACAGTAGTAAACAACTTCCAAGACTCAAATATAAAATAAAGTGCAGAAGTAAAATAATGGGTTGTCTCCCATAAGCGCTTTTCTTTAACGCCTTTCAGCTAGGCGCAGAAAGTGTGAATCAAGTATTGGCAAGAGATGAAGCATCAACATCATAATTTGTTCTAATAATAGAATCATAAGGTAACTTCATTCTCTTTATAGGGAAGTGTTCCATACCTTTCTTGAGAGGAAATTGATATTTAATATTACCTTCCTTCATATCAATGGTGGCACCAACAGTTCGAAGAAAAGGTCTTCCCAATATAATGGGACAAGATGCATTGCATTCAATACAACAAAATCAACGGGGACAAGATTATTGTTAACTATAATACGAACATTATAAATCCTCCCCAAAGGTTTCTTTATAGCATTATCAAGAAGATTAACATCTAAATAACAATTATTCAATGGTGGCAAGTCAAGCATATCATAAATTTTCTTAGGCATAACAGAAATACTTGCACCAAGATCACATAAAGCATTACAATCAAAATCATTGACCCTCATCTTAATGATAGGCTCCCAACCATCTTCCAACTTCCTAGGAATAGAGGTTTCAAGTTTTAGTTTCTCTTCTCTAGCTTTTATGATATGTTTTGTAAAGGCCAAATTTATAGCACTAGCATTAGGACTTTTAGCAAGCTTTTGTAAGAACTTTATAACTTCAGAGATGTGACAATCATCAAAGTCTAAAACATTATGATCTACAGCAATGGGATCATTATCCCCAATATTTTGAAAAATTTCAGCAGTTTTATCTATTTCAGCAGTTTTAGCGAGCTTCAGTGCAATTTTGCACGCTTTGCACTAGGAGTAGTAACATTGCCAACACCAATTATTTTACCATTGATAGCAGGAGGTGTAGCAACATGTGAATCATTAACATTACTAGTGGTGGTAATAGTCCAAACTTTAGCTACATTATTCTCTTTAGCTAGTTTTTCATTTTCTTCTCTTTCCCACCTAGCATGCAATTCGGCCATCAATCTAATATTCTCATTAATTCGAACTTGGATGGCATTTGCTGTAGTAACAATCTTATTATCAATATCCTCAGGTTTAGCAGCCATTTTATTAATTAAGGAGGATTGTGATGCGAGACAGTGTATGAGATTCGGTTTTCGACATTTGAAATCTTAGTTTGCAAACCCGAAATCCCCATATTCAAATTTTCAAGTTGATTTCCTATATTTTTCAACAAGGTAGATTGTTCATTCATAGTTTTAGTAAACAATTGATTTTGCTCATATTGTGATTGCATAAAGCTCTTAGTGGATCTTTCAATTTCTAGCATCTTTTCCTCATATCTACCGTAAGAATTACCATGATCATTACCACTAGCAGGATATGGCCTATAGTTGTTACCCAAATTATTCCTATAAGCATTGTTGTTGAAATTATTATTTTTAATGAAGTTCACATCAACATGTTCTTCTTGGGCAACCAATGAAGCTAAAGGACCATTATTAGGATCAACATTAGATCTACCATTCACAATCATAGACATAATAGCATCAATCTTATCACTCAAGGAGGAGGTTTCTTCAACAGAATTTACCTTCTTACCTTGTGGAGCTCTTTCCGTGTGCCATTCAGAGTAATTTATCATCATATCATCAAGAAGCTTTGTTGCCGCCCCCAAAGTGATGGACATAAAGGTACCTCCAAGAACTGAATCCAATAGGTTCCGCGAAGAAAAATTCAATCCTCGCATAAAAGGTTTGGATGATCATCCAAGTAGTCAGTCCATGGGTAGGGCAATTCTTTACCAAAGATTTCATTCTCTCCCATGCTTGAGCAACATGTTCATTATCTAATTTCTTGAAATTCATTATGCTACTTCTCAAAGATATAATTTTAGCGGGAGGATAATATCTACCAATGAAAGCATCTTTACATTTAGTCCAAGAATCAATACTATTTCTAGGCAGAGATAGCAACCAATCTTTAGCTCTTCCTCTTAAAGAGAAAGGAAACAATTTTAATTTTATAATGTCACCATCTACATCCTTATACTTTTGCATTTCACATAGTTCAACAAAATTATTAAGATGGGCAGCAAGCATCATCGAACTAACACCGTAAAATTGCTCTCTCATAACAAGATTCAAGTAAAGCAGGTTTAATTTCAAAGACTTTTGTTGTAGTAGCAGGTGGAGCAATAGGTGTGCATAGGAAATCATTATTATTTGTGCTAGTGAAGTCACACAACTTAGTATTCTCAACAGTACCCATTTTAGCAGTAGTAAATAAAGCAAACTAAATAAAGTAAATGCAAGTAACTAATTTTTTGTGTTTTTAATATGGAGAACAAGACAGTAAATAAAGTAAAACTAACAACTAATTTTTTTGTGTTTTTGATATAAGAGCAAACAAAGCAGTAAATAAAGTAAAACAAAGCAAGACAAAAACAAAGTAAAGAGATTGGAAGTGGAGACTCCCCTTGCAGCGTGTCTTGATCTCCCCGAGCAACGGCGCCGTAAATTTGCTTGATGCGTGTAGTCGACACGTCCGTTGGGAACCCCAAGAGGAAGGTGTGATGCGCACAGTAGCAAGTTTCCTCGCAAGAAACCAAGGTTTAATCGAACCAGTAGGAGTCAAGAAGCACGTTTAAGGTTGATGGCGGAGGAGTGTAGTGCGACGCAACACCAGGGATCCGGCGCCAACGTGGAACCTGCACAACACAATCACAGAACTTTGCCCCAACGTAACAGTGAGGTTGTCAATCTCACCGGCTTGTTGTAAACAAAGGATTAGATGTATAGTGTGGATGATGATGGTTGTTTGCGAAGATCAGTAAAGAACAATTGCAGCAGATTGTATTTCAGATGTAAAGAATAGGATCGGGGTCCACAGATCACTAGTGGTGTCTCTCCCATAAGATAGCAGATGTTGGGTGAACAAATTACAGTTGGGCAATTGACAAATAAAGAAGGCATAACAATGCACATACATATATCATGATGAGTACTATGAGATTTAATCAGGACATTACGACAAAGTACATAGACCACTATCCAGCATGCATCTATGCCTAAAAAGTCCACTTTCAGGTTATCATCCGAACCCCTTCCACTATTAAGTTGTAAACAACAGACAATTGCATTAAGTATGGTGCGTAATGTAATCAACACAAATATCCTTAGACAAAGCATCGATGTTTTATCCCTAGTGGCAACAAAGACATCCACAACCTTAGAACTTTCTCGTCACTCGTCCCGCATTTAATGCAGGCATGAACCCACTATCGAGCATAAATACTCCCTCTTGGAGTCACAAGTATCAACTTGGTCGAGCCTCTACTAGCAACGGAGAGCATGCAAGAACATAAATAACATATATGATAGATTGATAATCAACTTGACATAGTATTCAATATTCATCGGATCCCAACAAACACAACATGAAGGATTACAAATAGATGATCTTGATCATGATAGGCAGCTCACAAGATCTAACATGATAGCACAATGAGGAGAAGACAACCATCTAGCTACTGGTATGGACCCATAGTCCAGGGGTGAACTACTCACACATCGATCCGGAGGCGATCATGGTGATGAAGAGACCTCCGGGATATGATTCCCCTCTCCGGCAGGGTGCCGGAGGCGATCTCCTGAATCCCCCGAGATGGGATTGGCGGCGGCGGCGTCTCTGGAAGGTTTTCCGTATCGTGGCTCTCGGTACTGGGGGTTTCGCGACGAAGGCTTTAAGTAGGCGGAAGGGCAGGTCAAGGGGCGTCACGAGGGACCCACACAACAGGGCCGCGCGCCAGGGCCTCGGGCCGCGCCGCCCGGCGTGTCGTCGCCCGTGGCCCCACTTCGTTTACTCCTCGGACTTCCGGAAGCTTCGTGCAAAAATAGGACCCCGGGCGTTGATTTCGTCCAATTCCGAGAATATTTCCTTACTAGGATTTCGAAACCAAAAACAGCAGAAAACAAAGAATCGGCTCTTCGGCATCTCGTCAATAGGTTAGTGCCGGAAAATGCGTAATAATGACATATAATGTGTATAAAACATGTGAGTATCATCATAAAAGTAGCATGGAACATAAGAAATTATAGATACGTTTGAGACGTATCAAAGTGCATTGTTGGAACTGGATTGGAACGCCAAACAGCTCTAGATTCGAGGGTTTCTGTTATAGCCGAACGCGAGGGAAATATCCTTTCTACTGCAATTGTGTTGAGTACTATCCGACAAACTGTTTATCAATGACTGAAGAATATGAACTTTCTACTTATGATCGTCATGAATTGAATTACAATCAAATTGCTTTAAGCTAATTCCCACATGATAAAAAAAAGTAAAAGGTCTCGCGAAGAAAATAATCCTATTTGACCACTATACATTGCTAGCATCAAGAAATAGAATAATCGCGAATTCCGGGTAACTGCAACAACAAGTACCAACTTAACGTGGGGAGGTGGCGAGTTAGTGCATGGCTGTCGTCAGCTCGTGCCGTAAGGTGTTGGGTTAAGTCTCGCAACGAGCGCAACCCTCGTGTTTAGTTGCCACTATGAGTTTGGAACCCAACTTTGGTTGGTTAATCCGATCAGTTCATCGATGGTCAGCAAGTATGATGGTTCTAATGATGATCCTGGAGAATTAACGAATCCTAAGGCAAAGGGGCGAGAAACTTCAACTCTAAAATGCAAATTCTTCTACATTGAATGGATAGCTGCATCAATAAATTTTGATCAGCCTTTCTACCCTTCTGCACCTACGTTGAGCAGCTGTTTTCATTCCTTTATTTAGGTCTTGAACCGTAGAAGATCAAGCACTGATCTGATGGATCAAATGCTTTCGGATGAACTACTCGATCAAGGGCTTCCCAAAAGGCCTATCCAGGGGATATAGGAGGTAACATTGTCCCTATAAATTCCTTTTTTCCTTTCCTTTTTAGTTCAATTCTAAATAAAAAAAATGGAAGATGTCCCCCCCCCCCCCCGCTTATCATTAAGTCCGAGCCGTAGAGAAAGTCTATAGCTTGATAGAAGTAAGAAACAAAGAGTCATCAGTTAAAGAAAAAACAGACAGGACCGACGGATCTCGTAATTGTTGAGAGGGTTGCCCAAACGCGGTATATAAGGCGTACCCAGTAAAGCTTACAAGTAAACCAGATATGATTTACTAATGAGTCGCGAAATGCTATGGTTCTTCCATATTATGTGATTTCTAAATTTATTCAGAAGTAATTCGTCGAGATCGTGCACCCTTTTCTTATTTATCCTAAAATAATAAAAAATATTCTAAAGTGCAGCCGGATAGATCCAATCTATTCTTGAAATAGACAACTCGCACACACTCCCTTTACAAAAAAAATCAAAACTAAAGAGGGGAAACTAGTGGATAAATGTCAACACCCGGATTTTTAAGTCCAGATGCCTATTATGCCATTCCTCGCAATCCCAGGAATATTGTTTTTGCGAGACATAATAGATTGATATCACAACACATCATTTATTACAACACATAATCGTCTTACAAATAAAGGATCACATGATCCAGTCTCATTACAATAATAGAAGTTCTATTTATTCATTACATAACACATAGCGGAAGCGAAATAGCGTAGTAGTAGTCCATCTATTCCACAGTAACCGTTGACGTCAGGAGTGATCCTAGTTGTCGTAGACGTCCCGCTGTCCTTCTTCCGGGTTCCGGTACTCGTCTTCATAGTCCGGCCATTTGAATAGCCAGGGACACAACCATGAGTACTTTAAAGTACTCGCAAACTAATACTAAGGTAAATACTATCAACTATAGTAAAGGGGTTCTAAGCTCTAGTTTCATTTGCATAAAGCCAGTTTTATTTCATAAAACACTTTTAATAATCAAAGCCTCTTCAATTAACTAACTCAAGTGGGAACATTAGTGTCATTCCCACAACTCGGCTTGTGATTCAAAGTCAAAGTCACCTTTCAATTCAAATCACAAGTCACCATTCATATTTTTTTAGAAAAGTTCCGATGACGGAACAAGTATGGCCTTTCCAATCGTCCATAACCGCGGACGCGGCTATTCGAATAGGTTAAACTCGCAGAGGTTGTACACTTGTGCCACAAAAATTGCAATAGTTCGTCGGGGGTAATCGGCCCCGATTTATCGTACGCAAGACGCGAACTACCAATCCTAACCTTTCATTTACATATTCTAGTATAGGCACCTCTCCCCATGAGCTTGGCCTCCCAAGTGAAGACAGACGATCAGCTCGGGAATTGCACGAGGCTTGGGCCGGACATTCACCTCATTTCACGTCATTTCACATCATTCCTTCGTAGAGGCAGCCTCCAAGCATAACCCCGATGACGCTTGTTCAGAGGGAACCCATACTAAAATACATAAGTTTCCAGCTAAGCCTTACCCAGATTCAGGTATTGTGGGGGTACTTGTAAAATTGGAATGGTATCGCATCCGAACCCAACCATCAGTTTTGGTGAAATTCACCAAGTCATTCACCAGTCATATTCACCTTCAAAATCTTTCAATAGAATGACTCATCATTCCAAGGTTTTCAAAGTCATTTCAATTCACAAGTTCCCAACTAGAATAGTCACTTTTAATATTGAGCACTAGCAACTAGTTATGAGGGGTGCTAAGTATCTTGGAGCTTGCTAAGCTAAGTGTGATGATCTTGTCCTACTCTCTAAGTCAATCAAGTGAATCATAAATCAAAAAGTAACTTTGATAAATAGAATCAAGTAAAGCTTGTAAAGTAAAAACTTGGGATAGGAGCATTAAGCATAAAGTAAAAGTAATGGTGCCTTGCTCTTGTAGAGCTTTGCACATGGGAACCTTGAAAGAGTGTTAGCTTGCCTTGGTTGAGGTGGTGGTCAAAGTTCTCTTCTCCTTCCTCTTGGTAGAAGACCTCCTCCTCTTGATAGTCTCCGGTACTAGCGTCTATACACGAATACGAGGATACAATCACCAAACAACACTTAAGTAATCTTAATTAGCCTTATTGGCTCACCCAATTGATCTAGTATCACTACTTAACATTTATTCTCAAATTATGCTAGGATTTCTTTATTTAATCTTAACATTTACAATTGGGCTCACCCAATTGTAACTCATTTAAAAACTACTATTGAGGTGCTTTAATGTGCTCAACTAACCAGGGATGATCCCATGTTGACCAAGGTCAACACTTCACACTTAGTATTTGGGAAAAGTGATGTAAATGAGATTCATCATCTCATGTGATTTAAATAACTAGTGCAATTTAAATACTATGTTGATTTAAATTCTACAAGTGAGCAAGTATGAGCCTAAGAATTTAAAGGTCAACACATTACTTCATATCACTTGTGATAATGATTTAAATGAGGTGCTACACCTCATAGATTTAAATTCCTAAAATTTGAAATAGTTTAAATGGGCTAGTATTGACTACATAGCCAATATTCTGCTTCTAGCCCATGATCATATACAGAACATATATCATATTTTTACATAATAAATTAGAGTTTGTTAAATTTGAATTATTGCAATTGGATTCACTTCAAAATTCAAATTGGTTGATTTTTAAGATTTATTTGAATACTGAAAAGTATCTGTTTTGTTATTTTTGCTATTCAAAAACTACACAAGGTATGGGGTTGAATCCAGTGGGGTTAGTTAGAAAATTTCATAAGCTTTCTATAGCATTTTAAATCACCAGATTTGGATTTGTAGATTTAAAACCATTCAATTTTGAATTAGGCATCAGCAGAGAATTCGAAATTAAACAGAAAACCCATTTTTGAATTACTGGGCTTGGCGGGAACTCTAAATGGGCTAAACGGGCAAAACAGACTTGGGCCGGCCCAGCAGTGTGACTAGCACACGTGGGCCGCCTGACGTTGCGGGCTCCACCCGTCAGCGCGTTATAACAGCGAACCGGTAAGGAGGAACGGTGGCCGTAGGATAAAAAGAAGATCGATGGCTGAGGGTCGTCCTCATCCTCGACAACGCTCGCCGGAGAGCTAACCCTACCGGCGGCAGCGAGGTAGCGAGGGGAGGCTTACCGGCGTCCAGCGGGGTCGGCGAGGCGGGCGATCGGCGTTGGAGACGACGGCGGTTCGAATGGTGGTCGAGGGAGAGGCTGGGGTGGCGCCAATCGTCGTCGCCTTCTTGCTACCGTCGCGGTGGCCGGCGGTGAAATTGGGACCGGCTACTCGCGCAATGTGGACGAGCGAGAGTTCGAGGAGGTCAAGTGAAGGGAGGGAAGCAAGTTTGTTGTGGAGAGTGAAGGCGGAGAAGGCCTCTATTTATAGATGCGCTGGGTGGCCGTGGGGTGCTGCAAGGTCGACGGTGGCGACGGCGTTTGAGGGCGCGAAGGGGCAAGATAGGGGGCGCGTCGTGTAGGCGACGTCCAGGCAGAGCTAACGCGCGTGATGACATGCCGAATGATGGTCTGTGGCGGGCTGGCGACGGTGGTGTCCTCGCAGTACCGCGGCGGAAGGTTTTGATCATGGCGTTGGCGTCCGGGCTTCCGCGAGCCAATGGGTGTGTCCAGGAGGGAGCAGAGGCTGTGGTGATCACGCGTGCGAGGAGAGAAGGCGAGGGAAGGACGAACGCGACCAGGCGGCGAGGTGTACTGCGGTGTCCAGTGTTATGCTCATGCGTGCGCTAGCGTGTACTGGCGCGGTGATCACGACGCATCCCGGGCGTTGTCGTGCATGGTTTGGAGGGGCATCGTGTCTAGCATGTCCAGTACTTCCTGGTGAGTCTAGCTGACAAGGTTTGATGGATCAGAGAGAGGGGTTGAGGTAGGGTGGCATGGTGGCCGGCATGAGTGCTTGGCATGGTGAGTTCTTGATCATTGCTTCGACTTTAGTAGGGCTGCAGGTCATAGGATGATGCAGGAAGGGTACATGGAGGTTGATGATCACCAGGTTAAAGTGGTTTAGGCTTTGGACCAGAGGTTAAAAGGGTGTGTTGCAATTCTGAAACTATGCCTGCAAGGTGTTTGCATAAATGGCCGCATGAAAATTCTTTTTAAATTTTGAAATTCTTTTTGGTGCACTTCATTCATATAATTAAAGAGAAAGAAATGGTGGTGGTGGTGGTCGATTTGGTTAAGGTTTGTGAGATTTCAAAATGGGGTTGATCTTCACATAGTTTCAAAGTCTTCACTTGTCACCTCTCTACTGGTCAACCTGGTCAACATCAGTACTAATGGTCAACATGAAAGTTGTTCACCATCACTTGGTCTTGGATGACATGGCAATGGTTGACCAAGTTTGGTTGCGTAAACAAAAGATAGGTGGGTGCAAAGTGGGGAAGAAATTATAAATGTGACATATGACCATTATCATATGTGTGATAGTTTGGAGTTTTGCTTTGATTTGATTTTGGTTTCTTTGATGCAAGTGTGTTTGTTTATCATATATAAGGGTTTTACAAACCATAGATCAAGCAATGGTGGCCTTTTGTCGTCGTGGTGAACAAACAGATGCCATAGGATGGCTTAGGTTGGGGCCGAATGGACGCAAGAGGATTCGGGGGAGGGTTTGTGATTAGATGGGATGAACTTCCGGATGGTTTCCTTAAGAACTTAGCCAAGGCTAGAGGTTGAAGAAGAAAGACATAAGGAAGAACTCGCTCTAGATCATCATCTTTATTGATCTCAACAGGTTACAAGTTTCTCAGTGTTCATGTGCGTGCCCGTAAGAAGGGCTGCCCCCTCTCCTTATATAGGGGAGAGGGTGGCTTACAGGGCAAGAAACCCTAATGGCATCTTTGACTAGACAAACTACTTTACAAAGCTACTTTAATCATAGAAGACACCGGAGTCCTCTTTAATCGGGGATGCTGACGTCCTCCGGCTTCTTTGACCGTCATCCTTCTCTTTATCGTCAGCCCTTCGTTTAAAGTTACTTTGCTTAGCTCATCCTTGTCTTCTAGCTCTGGAGAGAATCTTTGACCAGACCTGCCGACCTGCTCTTCCTTCCGGTAACCCTGTGTCTTCTTACCCGGTTCCGGCATACCCCTCTTGGGGATACCGGCTTAGCTTCACTTAGCTAAGTTCTTATCTCTAAGTTACGGTACGAACATTAAACCGGTATCTTGATGGCTCAAACCATCCGGTTTGGCATGCCTTTGGCATACCGGGGGTCATCCCCCCAACATTAGTCCCCGAAGCTGGTATAGTCTGGTGGATCCTATCCAACAGACCATGCCAGGTTCTATTACTTTAGGATACCGGTTTAACCTATCCGGCCTTAGGCTTGGATCCGGCATCTTCGCCCAGGTCACCGCTATTTCTTCTTCTTAAGACGTTATCCGGTGTCTTATCCTCCGGCATCTTAGTCATTAGACACTTCCTTGGCGACGTCGAGAATATCTCGGGCCCCGCGCCTGTCAGTGACATGCGCACTGTGACTGACGCGCCAGTGTCAGGGGTCACTTCCCTTCGGCTTCTGCGCGCGCATTAACTGCTTCTACGGCGAATCCCAACCGCTTCTCCGGATCCGTGGGCACCTCCCTGTGGCTTATTACCTTTTCGCGTGTATCACTGTGCCACGTGGCGGCCCGTGGAGCGAACCGTCGCGGCCCACGACCCGAACCGCCGAGGCCCAGCGGTTTTCAGCCCACTTCTCCCTCTTCCTTTATAAGGGGGAACTGCTTCTCCTTCTTCCTTTCCTCGCATTCTCCAGTTCCTCGCGCACAAGTGCTTCTCGCCCTCTGCGCCTCCGCCGCTCCGCTTCGCCGCCTGAGCTCCGCCGCCCAGCGAACCTTCGATACTGCTTCGCCGGACGTCGCTGGACTTCGTCGCGCGAAGAACTTCCGCAACGCTTCTGCCCCCGCCGCGACATTGGTGCTTCTCCGAGCTTCTTTTCACCTCGCCGCCGACGGACTACCTCGCCGGCCTTTGGCTCGTCGCTCCTCCGGCGAACCTCTTCCTCAACTACTCCGCTGCCTCAGGTTAGGCTTAATCTGGATTTACTCCTCTTCTGCTTGCTTTCTAGATCTCGACTCGGTAGTGTATTTACTTCTTCTTTTCCTTGCTTTTTCTCTCTTTCGTAGATCTTCACGCGGGGGTATATTGTGGGATTCTTGTTTCTCTTCACCAAACTCCATGTCTTGTACGGAATCCTCCTCTACTTCTTCTTCTGCTTCTTCCTCTGCTAGCCGGCGTAGCAGGTCTTCCGACGGGCTTACCGCCGATCTTGCCCGGATGGACGCTGAGTCCGGTAGCAATCGTGCCTCCGGTAGCAATCATGCGTCCGGTAGCAATCATGCATCCGGTAGTTCTAGCGAAGGTTCCGGTATGGATTCCTCCGCTATCACCCGTGGGGCCTGGATGGGCTCCAATGTTACTGAGTTCGAGATTGACTGGCTATACCGGTCCAGGAGGATTCCGGAAGGAGTGACCTGCCGGCTTGCTCGCGACAAAATCAAACCGGTTCCTGAACCCGGTGAACGAGTTGTTTTTCTTGCTCACTTTGAGCGCGGCTTCGGCCTTCCTGCGTCCGATTTCTTCCGGCGCTTCCTTGATTTTTATCAACTTCAACCTCACCATCTTCCCGGCAACGCCATTTTTTACCTCTCTTGCTATGCCACCTTCATGGAGGCTTACATCGGCATTCGTCCCACTCGTGAGACGTTCGCCCGCTTCTTCGCTCTTCGGATCAATTCCGTTCAGGGCAAGAACATTCCTAAACCCAAACCCCCGTTCAATGCGGGTCTTGCATCATCGGCTCCCGTCAAGGGAGCCCCTTTTTAAGTTCTCCGGTCTTGAGTCCTGCCGGCTATGGCAAGGGACCTTTTTCTATGTGAAGAACAAGGGCGCCCGGACCTTATCAACCTGCCGCCCTTCAATCCGGCGCCGCCCACGAGGGCCAACCGGAGCTACAATCCGAAGGACTCTCATATTGAGACCAACCGGATTATACGCTTTATGAGGCAACCGATGAAGGACACCAACATCTCGCTCCGACGATATCATCCGCGCCTTTATTTCGCGCCGGGTGCTTCCGCTCAAGCGCCGCATGCACAAGATGAGCGAGATGTATGGTCCCGGTGATCCTACAAAGATCACCGGAATCCCCCTTAGCAAGAAGGACGTTGTCCTCAAGGCCGGCCAGATTTGCCAGACCGCCATGCCGGAGGACTGGGAATGGGGCCTTCGGCCTCTCAGTTCCACTAACCCCCCGACCCAAGATGTAAGAAGTTACGCAACTCGGGTCGGCGTACCGGTAACTTTTGCATTGTGATTAACCTCTTTCTGTCTTTGTTGTCCTTTCAGGCCAAGGATCGTTTCCCCGGCATCTTGTCTGACCGACGAGGCCCTGCCCAAAAGCGAGGTTTGGACAAGTTCGACCTCGACCCCGTCATTTTCTGGAAGGATCTGAAGATGGGCAAGACCGCAGCCTTGATACGTCTCCGACGTATCGATAATTTCTTATGTTCTATGCCATATTATTGATGATACCTACATGTTTTATGCACACTTTATGTCATATTCGTGCATTTTCTGGAACTAACCTATTAACAAGATGCCGAAGTGCCAGTTCTCGTTTTCTGCTGTTTTTGGTTTCGAAATCCTAGTAACGAAATATTCTCGGAATTGGACGAAACGAAGACCCGGGGCCCTATTTTTCCACGGAGCTTCCGGAAGACCGAAGAACACACGAAGTGGGGCCACGAGGTGGCCAAGCTATAGGGCGGCGCGGCCCAAGCCCCGGCCGCGCCGACCTATAGTGTGGGCCCCTCGTTAGGCCCCGACTCCGCCCTTCCGCCTACTTAAAGCCTCCGTCGCGAAAAACCCGAGGCGAAAAACCACGATACGGAAAACCTTACCGAGACGCCGTCGCCGCCGATCCCATCTCGGGGAATTCGGAGATCTCCTCCGGCACCTCTGCCGGAGAGGGGATTCATCTCCCGGAGGACTCTACACCGCCATGGTCGCCTCCGGAGTGATGAGTGAGTAGTTCACCCCTGGACTATGGGTCCATAGCAGTAGCTAGATGGTTGTCTTCTCCTCATTGTGCTTCATTGTTGGATCTTGTGAGCTGCCTAACATGATCAAGATCATCTATCTCGTAATTCTATATGTTGTGTTTGTCGGGATCCGATGGATAGAGAATACCATGTCATGTTAATTATCAAGTTATTATACATGTGTTGTTTATGATCTTGCATGCTCTCCGTTTCTAGTAGAGGCTCTGGCCAAGTTTTTACTTTTAACTCCAAGAGGGAGTACTTATGCTCGATAGTGGGTTCATGCCTGCATTGACACCTGGGGGAGTGACGGAAACCCCTAAGGTTGTGTTGTGCTGTTGCCACTAGGGATAAAACATTGGCGCTATGTCCGAGGATGTAGTTGTTGATTACATTACGCACCATACTTAATGCAATTGTCTGTTGTTTAGCAACTTAATACTGGAGGGGGTTCGGATGATAACCCGAAGGTGGACTTTTTAGGCATAGATGCAGTTGGATGGCGGTCTATGTACTTTGTCGTAATGCCCAATTAAATCTCACTATACTTATCATGTCATGTATGTGCATTGTTATGCCCTCTCTATTTGTCAATTGCCCGACTGTAATTTGTTCACCCAACATGCTTTTATCTTATGGGAGAGACACCTCTAGTGAACTGTGGACCCCGGTCCATTCTTTAATACCGAAATACAAACCTCGTCGCAATACTTGTTTTACTCGTTTTCTCTGCAAACAATCATCTTCCACACAATACGGTTAATCCTTTGTTACAGCAAGCCGGTGAGATTGACAACCTCACTCGTTTCGTTGGGGCAAAGTACTTTGGTTGTGTTGTGCAGGTTCCACGTTGGCGCCGGAATCTCCGGTGTTGCGCCGCACTACATCCCGCCGCCATCAACCTTCAACGTGCTTCTTGGCTCCTCCTGGTTCGATAAACCTTGGTTTCTTTCGAGGGAAAACTTGCTGCCGTGCGCATCATACCTTCCTCTTGGGGTTGCCCAACGAACGTGTGAAATACACGCCATCAAGCTCTTTTTCACGGCGCCGTTGCCGGGGAGATCAAGACACGCTGCAAGGGGAGTCTCCACTTCTCAATCTCTTTACTTTGTTTTTGTCTTGCTTTATTTTATTTACTACTTTGTTTGCTGCATTATATCAAAACACAAAAAAATTAGTTGCTAGCTTTACTTTATTTACTATCTTGTTTGCTATATCAAAAACACAAAAAAATTAGTTTACTTGCATTTACTTTATCTAGTTTGCTTTATTTACTATTGCTAAAATGGCTACCCCTGAAAATACTAAGTTGTGTGACTTCACTAGCACAAATAATAATGATTTCTTATGCACACCTATTGCTCCACCTGCTACTACAGCAGAATTCTTTGAAATTAAACCTCGCTTTACTTAATCTTGTTATGCGAGATCAATTTTCTCGGTGTTAGTTCCGATGATGCTGCTCGCCCATCTCAATAATTTTGTTGAACTATGTGAAATGCAAAAGTATAAAGATGTAGATGGTGACATTATAAAATTAAAATTGTTCCCTTTCTCATTAAGAGGAAGAGCTAAAGATTGGTTGCTATCTCTCGCCTAAGAATAGTATTGATTCCTGGACTAAATGCAAGGATGCTTTTATTGGTAGATATTATCCCCCTGCTAAAATTATATCTTTGAGGAGTAGCATAATGAATTTTAAACAATTGGATAATGAACATGTTGCTCAAGCTTGGGAAAGAATGAAATCTCTCGGTTAAAAATTGCCCAACCCATGGATCGACTACTTGGATGATCATCCAAACCTTCTATGCAGGACGAAATTTTTCTTCGCGGAATTTATTGGATTCAGCTGCTGGAGGTACCTTTATGTCCATCACTCTTGGTGAAGCAACAAAGCTTCTTGATAATATGATGGTTAATTACTCTGAATGGCACACGGAAAGAGCTCCACAAGGTAAGAAGGTAAATTTTGTTGAAGAATCCTCTTCCTTGAATGATAAGGTTGATGCTATTATGTCTATGCTTGCGAATGATAGGACTAATGTTGATCCTAATAATGTTCCATTAGCTTCATTGGTTGCCCAAGAAGAACATGTTGATGTAAACTTCATTAAAAATAATAATTTCAACAACAATGCTTATCGGAACAATTCTAGTAATAACTATAGGCCATATCCTTATAATAATGGTAACGGTTATGCTAATTCTTATGGGAATTCTTACAACAATAATAGGAATACACCCCTGGACTTGAAGCTATGCTTAAAGAATTTATTAGTACACAAACTGCCTTTAACAAATCTGTTGAGGAAAAGCTCAATAAAATTGATATTCTTGTTTCTAGAGTTGATAGTCTTGCCTCTGATGTTGATCTTTTGAAATCGAAAGTTATGCCTAATAGGGATATTGAAAATAAAATTGTTACTACAGCAAATGCCATCCAAGTTAGAATTAATGAGAATAAGATTAATGGCTGAACTGCGTGCTAGGTGGGATAGAGAAGAAAATGAAAAACTAGCTAAAAAAGAAAATGTAGCTAAAGTTTGGACTATTACCACCACTAGCAATGCTAATGATTCATATGTTGCTGCACCTCCTACTATCCATGATAAAATAATTGGTGTTGGCAATGCTTCTACTCCTAGTGCAAAGCGCGCAAAATTACTCGAAACTGCTAAAACCGCTGAAACCGCTTGTGATAAACCGCTGAAATTTTTTCCAACCTTGGGGATGATAATCCCATTGCTTTAGATTGTAATGATTTGGATTTTGATGATTGCCACATCTGTGAAGTTATAAAGTTCTTGCAAAAACTTGCTAAAAGTCCCAATGCTAGCGCTATAAATTTGGCTTTCACAAAACATATTACAAATGCTCTCATAAAAGCTAGAGAAGAGAAACTAAAACTTAAAACTTCTATTCCTAGAAAGCTAGAGGATGGTTGGGAGCCCATCATTAAAATGAGAGTCAAAGATTTTGATTGTAATGCTTTATGTGATCTTGGTGCAAGTATTTCGTTATGCCTAAAAAAGTCTATGATATGCTTGACTTGCCACCATTGAAAAATTGTTATTTGGATGTTAATCTCGCTGATAATGCTAAAAAGAAGCCTTTGGGGAAAGTTGATAATGTTCATATTATGGTTAACAATAACCTTGTCCCCGTTAATTTTGTTGTCTTGGATATTGAATGCAATGCATCTTGCCCCATTATATTGGGAAGACCTTTTCTTCGAACCGTTGGTGCTACTATTGATATGAAGCAAGGTAATATTAAATATCAATTTCCTCTCAAGAAAGGTATGGAACACTTCCCTAGAAAAAGAATGAAGGTACCTTATGATTCTATCATTAGAACAAATTATGATGTTGATGCTTCGTCTCTTGATGTTACTTGATACGCACTTTCTGCGCCTAGCTGAAAGGCGTTAAAGAAAAGCGCTTATGGGAGACAACCCATGTTTTTACTCCAGTACTTTATTTTATATTTGTGTCTTGGAAGTTGTTTACTACTGTAGCAACCTCTCCTTATCTTAGTTTTATGTTTTGTTGTGCCAAGTAAAGTCTTTGATAGAAAAGTAAGTACTAGATTTGGATTACTCGCGTAGCTCCGCATTTCTTTGTCGTCACGAATCTGGGTCTATCTCCCCGTAGGTAGCTCAGTAAAATTACGCCAATTTACGAGCATGATCCTCAGATATGTACGCAACTTTCATTCAATTTGAGCATTTCCGTTTGAGCAAGTCTGGTGGACTAATAAAATCCATCTTTACGGACTGTTCTGTTTTGACAGATTCTGTCTTTTATTTCGCATTGCCTCTTTTGCTATGTTGGATGAATTTCTTTGATCCACTAATGTCCAGTAGCTTCATGCAATGTCCAGAAGTGTTAAGAATGATTGTGTCACCTCTGAACATGTGAATTTTTATTATGCACTAACCCTCTAATGAGTTGTTTCGAGTTTGGTGTGGAGGAAGTTTTCAAGGATCAAGAGAGGAGTATGATGCAATATGATCAAGGAGAGTGAAAGCTCTAAGCTTGGGGATGCCCCGGTGGTTCACCCCTGCATATATTAAGAAGACTCAAGCGTCTAAGCTTGGGGATGCCCAAGGCATCCCCTTCTTCATCGACAACATTATCGAGTTCCTCCCCCGAAACTATATTTTTATTCGGCCACATCTTATGTACTTTGCTTGGAGCGTCGGCTTGTTTTTGTTTTTTTTGTTTTGTTTGAATAAAATGGATCCTAGCATTCACTTTATGGGAGAGAGACACGCTCCGCTGTTGCATATGGACAAATATGTCCTTAGGCTCTACTCATAGTATTCATGGCGAAGTTCTTCTTCGTTAAATTGTTATATGGTTGGAATTGGAAAATGCTACATGTAGTAAATTGCTATAATGTCTTGGATAATTTGATACTTGGCAATTGTTGTGCTCATGTTTAAGCTCTTGCATCATATACTTTGCACCCATTAATGAAGAAATACTTAGAGCTTGCTAATTTGGTTTGCATATTTGGTTTCTCTAGAGTCTAGATAACATCTAGTATTGAGTTTTGAACAACAAGGAAGACGGTATGGAGTCTTATAATGTTTACCATATGTCTTTTATGTGAGTTTTGTCTGTACCGTTCATCCTTGTGTTTGTTTCAAATAACCTTGCTAGCCTAAACCTTGTATCGAGAGGGAATACTTCTCATGCATCCAAAATACTTGAGCCAACCACTATGCCATTTGTGTCCACCATACCTACCTACTACATGGTATTTATCCGCCATTCCAAAGTAAATTGCTTGAGTGCTACCTTTAAAATGCCATCATTCACCTTTGCAATATATAGCTCATGGGACAAATAGCTTAAAAACTATTGTAGTATTGAATATGTACTTACGCACTTTATCTCTTATTAAGTTGCTTGTTGAGCGATAACCATGTTTCGGGGACGCCATCAACTATTCTTTGTTGGATATCATGTGAGTTGCTATGCATGTCCGTCTTGTCCGAAGCAAGAGAGATCTACCACCTTCATGGTTGGAGCATGCATGTTGTTAGAGAAGAACTTTGGGCCGCTAACTAAAGCCATGATTCATGGTGGAAGTTTCGGTTTGGACATATATCCTCAATCTCATATGAGAATAATAATTGTTGCCACATGCTTATGCATTAAAGAGGAGTCCATTATCTCGTTGTCCATGTTGTCCCGGTATGGATGTCTAAGTTGAGAATAATCAAAAGCGAGAAATCCAAAATGCGAGCTTTCTCCTTAGACCTTTGTACGAGCGGCATGGAGGTACCCCATTGTGACACTTGGTCAAAACATGTGCATTGCAAAGATCCAGTAGTCCAAGTTAATTAGGACAAGTTGCGGGCACTATTAGTATACTATGCATGAGACTTGCAACTTGTAAGATATAATGTACATAACTCATATGCTTTATTACTACCGTTGACAAAATTGTTTCATGTTTTCAAAATAAAAGCTCTAGCACAAATATAGCAATCGATGCTTTCCTCTTTGAAGGACCATTCTCTTTACTTTTATGTTGAGTCAGCTTCACCTATTTCTCTCCACCTCAAGAAGCAAACACTTGTGTGAACCGTGCATTGATTCCTACATATTTGCATATTGTACTTGTTATATTACTCTATGTTGACAATTATCCATGAGATATACATGTTACAAGTTGAAAGCAACCGCTGAAACTTAATCTTCCTTTGTGTTGCTTCAATACCTTTACTTTGATTTATTGCTTTATGAGTTAACTCTTATGCAAGACTTATTAATACTTATCTTGAAGTACTATTCATGAAAAGTCTTTGCTATATGATTCACCTGTTTACGCATGTCATCACCATTGTTTTGATCGCTGCATCCACTACATATGTTTACAAATAGTATGATCAAGGTTATGATGGCATATCACTTCAGAAATTATCTTTGTTATCGTTTTACCTGCTCGGGACGAGCAGAACTAAGCTTGGGGATGCTTGATACGTCTCCGACGTATCGATAATTTCCTATGTTCTATGCCATATTATTGATGATACCTACATGTTTTATGCACACTTTATGTCATATTCGTGCATTTTCTGGAACTAACCTATTAACAAGATGCCGAAGTGCCGCTCTCGTTTTCTCGCCGTTTTTGGTTTCGTAAATCCTAGTAACGAAATATTCTCGAATTGGACGAAACGAAGACCCGGGGCCCTATTTTTCCACGGAGCTTCCGGAAGACCGAAGAACACACGAAGTGGGGCCACGAGGTGGCCAAGCTATAGGGCGGCGCGACCCAAGCCCCGGCCGCGCCGACCTATAGTGTGGGCCCCTCGTTAGCCCCCGACTCCGCCCTTCCGCCTACTTAAAGCCTCCGTCGCGAAAACCCCGAGGCGAAAAACCACGATACGGAAAACCTTACCGAGACGCCGTCGCCGCCGATCCCATCTCGGGGATTCGGAGATCTCCTCCGGCACCTCCGCCGGAGAGGGGATTCATCTCCCGGAGGACTCTACACCGCCATGGTCGCCTCCGGAGTGATGAGTGAGTAGTTCACCCCTGGACTATGGGTCCATAGCAGTAGCTAGATGGTTGTCTTCTCCTCATTGTGCTTCATTGTTGGATCTTGTGAGCTGCCTAACATGATCAAGATCATCTATCTCGTAATTCTATATGTTGTGTTTGTCGGGATCCGATGGATAGAGAATACCATGTCATGTTAATTATCAAGTTATTATACATGTGTTGTTTATGATCTTGCATGCTCTCCGTTTCTAGTAGAGGCTCTGGCCAAGTTTTTACTTTTAACTCCAAGAGGGAGTACTTATGCTCGATAGTGGGTTCATGCCTGCATTGACACCTGGGGGAGTGACGAAACCCCTAAGGTTGTGTTGTGTCTGTTGCCACTAGGGATAAAACATTGGCGCTATGTCCGAGGATGTAGTTGTTGATTACATTACGCACCATACTTAATGCAATTGTCTCGTTGTTTAGCAACTTAATACCGGAGGGGTTCGGATGATAACTCTGAAGGTGGACTTTTTAGGCATAGATGCAGTTGGATGGCGGTCTATGTACTTTGTCGTAATGCCCAATTAAATCTCACTATACTTATCATGTCATGTATGTGCATTGTTATGCCCTCTCTATTTGTCAATTGCCCGACCGTAATTTGTTCACCCAACATGCTTTTATCTTATGGGAGAGACACCTCTAGTGAACTGTGGACCCCGGTCCATTCTTTAATACTCGAAATACAAACCTCGCTCGCAATACTTGTTTTACTCGTTTTCTCTCGCAAACAATCATCTTCCACACAATACGGTTAATCCTTTGTTACATCAAGCCGGTGAGATTGACAACCTCACCGTTTCGTTGGGGAAAAGTACTTTGGTTGTGTTGTGCGAGTTCCACGTTGGCGCCGGAATCTCCGGTGTTGCGCCGCACTACATCCCGTCGCCATCAACCTTCAACGTGCTTCTTGGCTCCTCCTGGTTCGATAAACCTTGGTTTCTTTCTGAGGGAAAACTTGCTGCTGTGCGCATCATACCTTCCTCTTGGGGTTGCCCAACGAACGTGTGAAATACACGCCATCAAGCCTCGCGCCTCGGCCGGTCTCCGCCGGAACCCGCTGGTTCGTCCGACGACCTGACCATGCTTGAGGTAGTTTCTCCATTTGACTTCTTATATTTTACCGTCGTTGTTCCTCTGTAGATCCTCCCTCAACCAACGTCAACCCGCAGATTCACGAGCACGCCACCCCACTGCAGGCCGAGGTTGGCCGGGAGTTCCTGGACAACCTCGTTGTCGGGGGCAAGAAGAATAAGACCCCGGCGTCGGATGCCGGGCCAAGCCAAGAGCCTCCGGCCAAACGCTTCCGGACCGAGCCTTTATCCGAGAAGCAAGTAGGCACGAGGCGCTACAAGAACAAACATATGCCCACTTCCTCCGGGTAAGACTTGTTCCTTTGCTTTTCTTGCTTTTGCCAAGTCTTTCCCAGCTGCTTTTTTTCCAATTCTTTCTCTTTCTCTTTTTCAGCGCCGCGCTCAAGCTTGGGCCTAGGACTGAGGGCTCTGCCGGCTCCGCTGGAACCTCAACTCCTCCTCCTCATTCAAGCCCGACACCCTCTGGTGCCGGCAACATCTCTGCCTCCCCTCCGGGGGGCACTACAAGTTCGGGGCGCGCGGCCCCCAAATCTCCTGATCACCGCGCGGAGGAGGACCTTACCTCCCCTCCAGAGACCCAAGATACCGGCGCCAGCAACATCGGCGCCGATGAAGAAGCTGCCGGGCGGTCGGAACCTTTGGTTCCTTCCGTCCAGAAAGAAAAGAAGAAGAAGAAGAGCTCGCGCTCTTCCCCCTCCAAGGCCGTGCCGGAAACCTCCGCGCCGGCCTCCTCTACCTCAGCGCCAGAGGCTCCAACGCTTGACGCCATGCCAACTCCTCCGCCGGAACCTCCTGTCCCTGAGGCAACGCCAACACCTCCGCCGAGCCAGGGACCCCTCGCAACTGCGCCGATGCCGCCGCCGGCAGCCCCCAAGACTACCAAGCGCCTCAAGCCGGGGGAGTCGCGCGGAAAGGCGGTGGAGGCGCTCAGCGGCTCGCGGTCCTTGGTGCTGCATGTCGGGCCCGCCGCCGCCGCGGTCTCGGAGAAACCTTCAGGCCTCCTCGGCCGGATCGTTGAGCTCAAGCGCGAGGGCAAGGAGCTGGGGCACCTTCTCCCCTATGCCGAGAAATGGAACGCGGCGGACATCTCCGCCGCCACGAAGGGCTTGGGGAAGGACCGCCTTCCGGCACCGGATCCGGCTGGGCCGCGGTCCACTGAAGAACACTTCATGCGACTCAAGCGAGCCGTGAAGGAGTTCGACAGTGCCTGGTACGATGCCACCCAGCAATGTCGTGGTAAGTTTCTCCAATCTCCTTGTAATTTTTGCTGATGCCGGTTTGTTTCTTTCCGGATCTTGTCTATCCTCCCAGTCCCCGAGTTTCGTGTTGAGAGCGCAGCTCTTAGCGCGAAACTTAACTAGAAAAACGCAAAACCGGCATAGCCAGTCCCCGAGTTTCGGGTTAAGATTTTTATTTTTCCTTTCTCATAATTATCTTCCTTTGAACAGAGCACCGCTGATGCCCGGAAGCTGCTCTTTGAGGAGCTTCTGTGGGAGCACCGGGATCTCGCTGAGGCCCACAGCCACTGCCAAGGTTTGTTTTCTTCCTCTTCTTCCGGCATCTTTTCACCGAAAACTTTTCTTCTTTCTTTGTTATTATTTACTAGCTTTTCGCATAACAGCTATTCCGGAAGCCTCCCTTGAGGCCCTCAAGGTCCAGGTTGCCGCACTCCAAGGTACCTTTTTGTTTTCCGATTAACTTGCTTTCTCCGCATCGTATTGTACGAGTGCAATTTTGCTAACACTTGCCTTCCGGTTTTTAGCTGAGAAGGACAAACTTGTCCAGAAGCACCAGGAGGAGCTAAGCGCCCAGCAGACCCTCTACGGGGAGCTCAAGCGTCAGCATGTCCAGCTTGGTCTCGACCATGCTAAGGCACTGAAGGCCGCTGAAGCTGCTGCGGAGGCTAGGCTTAAGGAGGTGCTGGAAGATGCCGGCAACGCCACTGTGGTGCTGCAGACTGAGCTGGAGGAGGCCGCCAACGCGCTGAAAGCAGCTGAAGGCAAGGCCGCCAAGGTGCACCGAGCCGCCGCCGAGGAGGCCGCCAAGGCGCGAGCAGCGCCGAGGACAAGGTGGCGCGGCTGGAGGCGGAGCAGAAGGAGTACGACCTTCTGGTCGCGCGAACTGACGCGCTTGCCCTTCGTATGGTTTCCTTTTCTCTTTTCCGGTTTCTGCTTATAAGCTTACTTGTTCCGGTAACATGCACTTAACTTCTTTTCGTCGTCTTGCAGGGCTCTTTCCGGACTCCCAGGCGCACGCTGCAAAGAAGGTTGAAGAGTACCGGGGTGCCCAAGGACGTACGGACTCGGCCGCTGCCTGGGATCCTTACGAACATCTGATTGCGCTCAGCTCGCGGGTCGCCCACATGCGCTGCGTGGACCGGAACGTCTCTGACATTCCGGAGGTGGCCGCCCAGCTCTTCAGGACTCTCTGGCCTGGAGAAGTGGTGCCGGATACCTTTTCCTCATCGGCGACCGCCCGAAAGGTGCCGGCAGAAGGATCCGGGAGTGGCGGTGTTCCGCTGCCCGCGCCGGAGCGGACTCAGCGCTTCGCGTTGCCTCGCTCCCGGTACCCGCAGCTGGATCTGGACGCCCTCGTCGGTGTGCGCGAAGGAGCTCCTTCTGAGGTGGATCCGGTCCTTGCCGCCAAACGGCAGGATCGCGCGTACCACATCGCGGAGTACGCCGAGATGCGCACCTTCATCCCCCCTCCGGAAGACGTCAAGGACTACCTCAGCGATGAGGAAGAAGAAGACGGAGGCGAAGATGAAGATGCCGAGGACGCGCCACCGGAAGCTCCTGAGGCCGGCGCTGCTCCCCCTGAAGCCCCTGCTATCTGATCTACCCTTGAATGATGCCTGTGCTATGCTTGTCCTGCTGTTCTCAAACAATATCTGTTAAATTCTACCCCGGAATGCCGGGGTTTATGATGTAAGTTAAAACTTAAGCTCCATTTTGGTTGTGGTACAACTTATGCCGGTGTCTTGCACACCGGTAACCTATTAAGTTATGTTGGTTTGCTACTTAGCATTTTTGCTTATCGGTTTGATTTTGGTCTTGCACTGCAATGATTCCGAAATTGTTTCTGCATCCAATTTGATGCACACTTGGCTCTTTTGCTTTGGCTCTGCCTACCTTCTCTGGGCGTTTTTGGCGTATGAGCACAAAGTTCTTTTACCAAGCAAGCATTTTCTTGAACTTAGAAATAACTCGAAATTTTTGCAAAAAACCGGTATAACCGGGGTTGGTTAAACTTTTCCGGATTGTTCTTTCCCGCTCCTCCTCTTCGCAGTTCATGTGCTTATCCCCTACCGGTTTATCTTGCTTGCCATGAAGCCGGGTTGCGGACAGCAGCGAGTCGAAGACTCCGGTAGGGTTTAGCACACTACTAAACCGGAAAGAAAAAACGTTCAATAAGCAACCGTAGAACTGAAAAAATAGACAAGTTACATGCAACTTAGTGGGGTAGTCCCCGAGATTCATTCGAGGTTCCGACATCTTTTATTCATAGCAACTAAGGTACAAAAAGGAACTTCTTACACCACAACTTCAAGAGTAGAAAGGACGCAACAAAGCTACATTCCATGGACGCTTGGTCTCCTCTCCGGATCTGTCCGCCTTTCCTTTCTTCCATTCCTGTGCATCAATCAGGTAGTAGGCATCATTGTGGAGAGCCTTGCTCACAATGAAAGGCCCTTCCCATGGCGGGGAAAGCTTGTGCCTGCCTTCAGTGCGCTGCACCAGGCGTAGCACCGAGTCTCCTTCCCGGAAAACTCTCGGGTTAACCTTCCGGCTGTGATAGCGTCTGAGGTTCTGCTGGTAAATGGCTGTTCTTGCCAAGGCCAGCTCTCTTGCTTCTTCTAGCAAGTACACATCGTTCTCTCGAGCTTCCTTTACCTCTTCTTCATTATAGAGTTGCACCCTTGGTGAATCATGGAGAATGTCGGTTGGTATGACCGCTTCTGCTCCATAAACCATGAAAAATGGAGTGTATCCGGTAGACCGGTTTGGAGTAGTTCTTATGCTCCACAGCGACGATGGTAGCTCATCGAGCCAACACCCCGGCGATTTTTCCACCGCATCGATGAGTCTCGGTTTGATACCGGAAAGCACCAAAGCGTTTGTTCTTTCCACTTGGCCATTGCCTTGTGGGTGTGCGACCGAGCACAAATCCAACCGGATATTCTTGTCCTCACAAAACCTTTTGAACTCACCTTGAGCAAAGTTTGTGCCATTGTCAGTGATGATGCTATGTGGGTATCCATACCGCAAAATGACATCTTTCAAGAATTTAACCGCTGTGCGCCCGTCACACTTTGCGATGGGTTTGACTCCTAGCCACTTGGTGAATTTGTCCACCATAACCAACATGTGGGTCATGTTTCCCTTGTCTTGTTTTGAATGGGCCAACCATGTCTAGGCACCAAACCGCAAACGGCCAAGTCAATGGTATTGTTTTTAAGCCGGAGGCTGGGGTATGATTTTGCTTGGCGTACCTCTGGCACCCGTTGCATTTTCTTACCATATCCTCCGCATTTTCCAAAGCTGTTCGCCAATAGAACCCATGCCGGAACACCTTTGCTACCAGCGCCCTTGAGGAAGCGTGATGTCCACACTCTCCTCGGTGAATCTCCTCGAGCATTTCCATTCCTTCTTCCGGTTCCACACATCTTTGGAGGACACCGGTAACACTACTCTTGTACATCTCGCCATTGATGATGGTGTAAGCCTTGGATCTCCTTTGGATCCTCCTTGATTCATCTTCGTCAACCGGCAAGGTGCCGTTGACCAGGAATTCCTTAATAGGTTTAACCCACGATGGAGTCTCCCGAACTAGGAACACCGGTACGTCTATGTCCATGCTATCCACCAGCATCGTTTCTTCCGGTGCCGGCGCGGCAGCGGCCGATCTTACCGGAACAGTCCCCGAGTTTACCGGAACAGTCCCCGGGTTTCCTTCGTCGATATCCATTGGCACAATGTGTGACTCCGGTACAAAAATTGATTCCGACTCCGGACTTGGCTTGATCGATGGTACTCTCAGGTGTGCCAAGGCTATTCCGGGAGGAATTTCTTGCCTGGACGAGCCCAGCTTGGACAAAGCATCCGCAGCTTCATTTTCCGCACGCGGTACATGGTGAAACTCGCACCCTTCGAAGAAGCCGGCAATCTTTTGCACGTGAAACCGGTACGAGGCCATGTTGGCATCTTTTGCGTCCCAATCTCCGGAACACTGCTGTACCACAAGATCTGAATCCCCATAGCAAACGATCCGGTGCGCACCGATTTCTTTTGCGACCTTAAGCCCGTGGATCAAAGCCTCATATTCAGCGACGTTGTTTGATGCCCTGAAGTGCACT
This sequence comes from Lolium rigidum, assembly GCF_022539505.1. Taxonomy (NCBI): domain Eukaryota; kingdom Viridiplantae; phylum Streptophyta; class Magnoliopsida; order Poales; family Poaceae; genus Lolium; species Lolium rigidum. The sequence continues at coordinate 99,129,625 of NC_061511.1, read as the reverse complement.
TGTAAAACATACCGGAGATGATCTCCCTTTGGTGAAGTTAAGACTACACCAGCACCGAGACCCTCCTTGAGCTTGGATCCGTCAAAGTGCATCTTCCAGTATTCCACTCTTTGATCCGGGGGCTTGTACTGCATTTCCGCCCAATCAACCAAAAAATCAGCTAAAGCTTGCGATTTGATGGCGTCTCTTTTTTCGTATACCGGTACATACGGTGATATCTGTATTGCCCATTTCGCAATTCTGCCGCTAGCGTCCTTGTTGCACATGATATCGGAGATGGGTGCTTCACTCACCACCTTCATAGGATGTTCCTCAAAGTAATGCTTGAGCTTTGTGGCGGCCATAAACACGCCATAGGTCATTTTCCGGAAGTGCGGATAGTTTTGCTTTGAGAGGGAGAGCACCTCGCTCAGGTAGTATACCGGCCTCTGGACGGTTTTTCCTTCCTCTTCTCTTTCTACCACCACAACAACACTCACGACCCGGTTGGTTGCTGCTATGTATAGCAGCATTGGCCCTCTTTCCAACGGCGAAGCCAATATTGGTGCGGTAGCTAACATTGTTTTCAGCTCCTTAAACGCTGCGTCGGCCTGAGGGGTCCAGACGAATTTATCGGATTTTCTCATTAAAGCATATAGCGGCAAGGCCTTTTCTCCTAACCTGCTTATGAACCGGCTTAGCGATGCTAAGCTTCCGGTGAACTTTTGTATGTCCTTCAGATCCTGCGGTATTGTCATTCTCTCAATGGCCCGGATCTTTACCGGATTGACCTCAATGCCTCGGCTTGAGACGAGGAAACCCAGCAGCTTGCCGGCAGGGACACCGAAAGTACATTTTGCCGGATTGAGTTTCATCCGGAACCTTCTTAGGTTATCAAATGTTTGCCGGATATCATCAATTAGGGTATCTTTTACCTTAGTTTTTATCACGATGTCATCCACATACACCTGCACATTCTTTCCGATTTGATCAAACAAGCATTTTTGCATACAGTACTGGTACGTTGCACCGGCGTTGCGCAAACCAAAAGGCATAGTGATATAGCGATAAGCCCGTGCGGGGTAATGAACGCAGTTTTTATTTGATCTTCCTTTTTCAAGGGGATTTGGTGGAAACCGGAATACGCATCCAGGAAAGACAACAACTCACACCCAGGCAGTGGAATCAATCACTTGATCGATCCGCGGTAAAGGAAAAGGATCTCTTGGGCAAGCCTTGTTGAGGTTGGTGTAGTCGATGCACATGCGCCACACCTTTGGGGCTTTTGCCTCCAGGTTCTCATCTTTCTTCTTTTCGACCATTACCGGATTGGCCAGCCACCCAGTATGCGTGACTTCCATAATGAAACCGGCAACTAACATCTTCGTCACCTCTTCTCCAATAATCTTCCTCCTATCTTCAACGAACCGGCGCAATGGTTGTCGCACCGGCTTGGCATCCTTCCGAACGTTTAGAGAGTGCTCAGCCAGCTCCCTCGGAACACCTACCAAGTCATCAGTAGACCAGGCAAAGATATTCCGATTCTCACGGAGGAAGCTGACGAGCGCGCTTTCCTATGCCTCACTGAGACCGGCACCGATACGAACGGTACGTTCAGGGAAAGCCGGGTCCAGCACGATGTCCTTTGTTTCCTTTGTCGGTTTGAACGCTGGAGCGCTCAGACTTGCACTCATTGCCGCTAAGCTCAACGCGTGAAGATCGAGCCGGCGCAAGCGCGGTTTGCATCCTTCTTTTTTCCTCCGCGATCACCAGCGATTCCGCTAGGTTCGATCCGGCAGATGCTGTTTCTAGTGACATTTTGTAGTTTCCCACCACAGTCAAGGGTCCACGAGGTGCCGGCATCTCATCTTGAGATACGCCGTGTGGGTCGAGGCCATGAAGGCCGCCAGCGCCGGTCTCCCTAGCAATGCATGGTACGGACTATCTAAGTCCACCACTTCGAACTCAAGGTTTTCAACCCGACAATTGTCACGTCCTCCAAACGACACATCTACCCGGACTTTTCCAACCGGAGCACAGGACAAACCCGGAACGATCCCATGGAACGTCGTGTGCGTTGGGCCGAAGCATGTTTTCTCGTTATGCCCGAGCGTATGCATGGTGTGCTTGTACATTATGTTTATGCTGCTCCCATTGTCTATCGGCACCTTGCTCGAACTTGACGCGAGTCGTTGGCCCTTTCATGATTGGGTCCACCACGAGAGCGTAGCCACCCGGGTTCGGCATGATTTTAGGGTGATCCCGGTATGACCATGAGAGTTCCTGCTCTGACCACGGCATGTATTTTGGCGCTGCCGGCATCACCGCGTTCACCTCCATGGAACGACGGCGCGAGGCTTTGCTTGTCCGTCGGCTCGGTGACGAACACGACACGAGCACACATCCGGGTCTTTATAAACGTTCCGGCCCAAGGGTGTCGGTGGAGGTGGTTGGCCGTAGCCTTCTCCCACCCGATTGACTTGTCGATACTGTTGTCTGTTTTGCTGAGGGTGTACCGGCAAGGCGTTTGCCCCGGTAAGCGGTGGTGGTGGTGGTAGCTGCTGCTGACGCGGCATGTCCGGTGGTGGCGGCATCATCGCATTGCCCCTTGTCCTTGGGTGTCTTTTACCGCCCCCTTTTGCATCAAGTACTTGGTCCAGGTACAATCTTTTGTCAAGTGGTTCGATGGGTGAGCCGGATTCGGCGTGTGCCACCGGCAAGGTTGATCCATGGCAGCTTCCATGGTGTACTTTGCGGGTTCTTGCCAGTTCTTTTTCTGGCCCCAGGGTTTCTTTTCGACCCACTGTTTCTTAGGACCTGCCCATGGCTGCGATCCGGTTCTTTGCCTCCGGCCGCCGCCGGCATCGAGTTTTCTTGCACGACGAGCAACTTGCTGCGAGCCATACCTTCGATCCGGGAAATCCTCCCTCCTTTTGTTGTTCCGGTTATCCCGGTATTGCTGCTGAGACGGGTTTGATTGTTCCGGCTCAACTTGTATCGCCGGTTGCATTGGGTCTCCCAACGCATAGTTATCCGCCACACGCATCATCTCCGCCAACGTTGTTGGCATGTTCCTCTGTAGCCTTTGCCACAAAGGCGAACCTCGCCGGCATCCCTGGCTAAACCAAGCGATGGCATGTGCCTCTATCACTCCTTCACAAGAGTTTCTGGTGGAGTTCCACCGGGTCGAGTAATCCCGGTGCCTGTTTCTTGCGGGCGCCGCACGCACAAAGCGAGCTGCCGAGGCCTGTTTGGCCTTCGCGTATGTGCTGCGAAGTTGCTCACAAAAGCTTCCTCGAGTCCAACCAGCCATTTATGCTTCCTTCCGGCAAGTTGTTAGCCGGATTCTTGCCGGTCCTACTAGGAACGTCGGCACGATTCTCACGGCCCAACGCCGGTTTCCTCCTCCGGCCTATGACTCCTCCGCCACCAGGCAACGTATACCGCGGTCGCGTAATCCGCGAGCCGCTCTTCCGGCTTAGTGGTGCCATCGTATGTTTTGGTGTCACGGGGCAACCGAAAGTTGCGAGCCGGTGGTGGCTCTTTCATGATCCTTGGGCCAAAGCACTTTGGACCCGGAGGACCCTCTCGCCTCAATCATTTCCGACGGGTATACTCTGTCCGGACGGTGCCTCGCATCCCGTTCCGGCAAGTTTCTTTCTCCCAACCGCTCCCCCAAAGGTTTCCGGTAAGCGGTGAGTCTTGTTGAATCAGCTTCATCGTAATGTTCGGGTGCCGCGGCCCTTGCCTGCCGGTACCTTGGTGGAGGCATCTCCTCCTCATCGTACGCTGCCCTTGCAGCCGGATAGTTTTGCCCGGTTTCGTGTCTGCCGGCATGATTGTTTCCGGCATAGCCTCCCTTGGCGTAGCCTCGCTCTGCCCCTTGGCTTTTTCTACCGGCATCGTGTTGCCCGACTTGTTGCTTACCGGCAAGGACCGGATCGTACACAGTCATCTGCTGTGCGTTCACTTCTTTTCTCTTCTTACGTCCGGATGGGGGGACGAGGCCTGCCCATGGGACTTGCTTCCGGCGTTCTTTGTTGAACGCACGGATTTCGAGGCTATAGCCTTGTTCAGCTTAGCCGCCTGCTCGGCGTTCTGCCGCTCTACGGTATCTAGCGGCTCTCGACACGCTCTTGTTGTTTTGCCGGGGCCTCTCCGGTAAGCGAGTCACACGGATCTACTGCAGCCTTAGCAGCTTTTATGGTTTTATCCGGGCTGCTGTACTTAGGTTTCTCTACGATGCTAACAGATGCAGAGGTACTCTTGCCGGTAAGAACTTCCTTACGCAAATCCCGATCTAGATTGCGAGCCTTAAGCCGGTTTTCCGGTATCCTAGCAGCATGAGCGCTAACAGAAGCAAAGCCATGGGCATCGTTATACTCACGTACGGTTAGGTTCAGCTCGCCTTGCGCCACGACGACGTCCTTGCCGCTCTCGAGTATCTTCGGCGCTGCGCCTCCAGCTCCGCCCGAGCCGTTGCCGGGTCGATGTTCCGCGCGATGGGCGTTGCCGGCACGTTCATCGCCGCTCGGAGAGGTGTTGCCGGTGGTGCGGAAGACGTTCCCGGTGCGCCGGTGTCGCGCTCCGGCGGTGGCTTGGCCGCACGGGTCGCGGCCGCACGACCAGCAACTTCGTCCGCAGCCTCCTTGCCCGCGCCGGCTGCGCCGGCCATCATCACCTCGACGCTGCCGGCGGCGCGACCAGCACGAGCCACCTTGGCGGGTCCGGTGCCACCAGCACCGGCGAGAGGCGCCGGCGCACGGGGACGGTGCCGAAGTAGACGCGGTGGCTGCCGAACTCGATGATGCGGCCGTTCTTGGGGAATATGCCGCCGTTGGCGAAGCAGCCCGCGTTGTCGTTGATGAAGTCGATGGAGTAGAAGCTCTGGACGAGCGCAAACACTGTCCGCTCGCCGGCGACCTCGAGGATGCCCGCCCGAATATGTATTCCAGCATGCGCCACTTCATGCCCCACGGTGGGCGCCAACTGTCGTCGTGGTGAACAAACAGATGCCATAGGATGGCTTAGGTTGGGGCCGAATGGACGCAAGAGGATTCGGGGGAGGGTTTGTGATTAGATGGGATGAACTTCCGGATGGTTTCCTCAAGAACTTAGCCAAGGCTAGAGGTTGAAGAAGAAAGACATAAGGAAGAACTCGCTCTAGATCATCATCTTTATTGATCTCAACAGGTTACAAGTTTCTCAGTGTCATGTGTGTGCCCGTAAGAAGGGCTGCCCCCTCTCCTTATATAGGGGAGAGGGTGGCTTACAGGGCAAGAAACCCTAATGGCATCTTTGACTAGACAAACTACTTTACAAAGCTACTTTAATCATAGAAGACACCGGAGTCCTCTTTAATCGAGGATGCCGACATCCTCCGGCTTCTTTGACCGTCATCCTTCTCTTTATCGTCAGCCCTTCGTTTAAAGTTACTTTGCTTAGCTCATCCTTGTCTTCTAGCTCGGAGAGAATCTTTGACCGGACCTGCCGACTCGCTCTTCCTTCCGGTAACCCGGTGTCTTCTTACCCGGTTCCGAGCATACCCTCTTGGGGATACCGGCTTAGCTTCACTTAGCTAAGTTCTTATCTCTAAGTTCCGGTACGAACATTAAACCGGTATCTTGATGGCTCAAACCATCCGGTTTGGCATGCCTTTGGCATACCGGGGGTCATCCCCCCAACACCTTTGGTGAAGATTTGCAAAATTGGCATTATGTGTATGTGAGTGAAGATGGGATTTTCTCACTATTTGGTTTCCCTCCATTTGATTTGACTTTTCTTAACTCTAAGGTGATTCTTATTAGTTTAGAAACATTTTAAGACCATTGAAACCAATTCAAATGGTCTTGCTCAAAGATTTGCAAAAATGGCCATAACACATAAGAGGTGATGTGTCACCTTTCATTATTCTTGTAAATTGTTCCCCTTGCTTTACTTGGGCATGGGTTAGGGTCAATTTAGTGTTAGATTAGGTTTGGAGAAGGTTTCACATCATTTGGTCAAGGTTTAAAGTCATAGGGCAAAATTTGGTGAAATGGCTATGTGCCACATATGCCTCTATGCATATGTTGCATTTGAATTTTAATTTGACTTGGCTTGACCCGAGTTGGTGTTGTTGAGTGTTGAAATGGTATATAGGAGTGATCCAACCATTCACAACATGTACTAGGGTCAATATTCTTAAATTCACATATTTGCTATTTTACTCTCATATGCCTCTATGTCATTTTTAGTTTCCTTTTAGTTTCTTTGGAAACCACTTGGATTTGGTTTGATAAGTACTAGGTAAGGTGTATGATGGTTTTCCAAACCTCTAAACAAAGTAGAGGAGCTTAGGGTAAAGTTTAACAAAAATAGCCATAGGCACATATGCCTTTTTCTTATTTAATTTCCTTTTATTTTATTTTAACTTGGGTGATGAAAAGAGGGGTGAGGTTTAGGGTTTAAGATTACTTCAAACTACTTTAACAAGCAAACATGGCCATAGCACAAGAATTAAGCACGATCACTATGCCTCAAACTTAATTTAATAAAAGTTTTTGTTGGTTCCAAAATTTGGAACTAGGGAAATTCATTTGTTTTGTTTTGAAATTTTTGGGATGTTACAAACCCTTCCCCCTTAAACAAATCTCGTCCCGAGATTTTAAGAAAAGTTAGGTTCCTAAGAGAGTTTGAGCATTTTGATTAACAGGAAGACATACTTTGTAACACCCCAACTTTTGCAACCTTGTTAAGTGTCTAGAGTGCAAAAATCAGGGGGAACAAAAACTTTTTCTAAATGGTTTGGTAAGACAATTGCTTTGATCTGCTTACAAATGAATTGCCTTGATCTGCTTGTTAATATAAATTGCTCTGATCTGCTTGTAGATGCATTGCCTTGGTCTACTTGTTTAAAATCTCCTTGAGCTACCTAATAGAAAAACCCTTTTTGAGTTAAAAACCTTTTTGCAACTCACTCACTAAAACCCTTCCATTTATGGAACCATGAATGTACCTATCTTGAGAACCTCTTTATGATGCACTTGAGCTCACCCTATACTTTACTCAAGTTTTGAAAATCATCTTCTCCCTGATCCTTTTTCATCCTAAACCCTAGACAACAACCTTGGAACAACTCCAATTGACTAAGTCCTAAAACTGTTATCACATTCATTTTTGGAAACTCTAGCTATATCTATCCTCTGCCATCTGAGACAATGCACCTAGCCCTGGTCCTATCCTGTCATGTTCACTCCCTAATCCTACCAATGCCCTTGACCAGATCAACCATCTACCCACTTATCCTTGTTGGTTTTTAAGCCAAGTCAATTAGATGTTTTGGCAGGCTTAAAATATTCAATCTTTGCCAGTTGTTTCCTAAGCCCCCACAACTGTTGTTGGTGAACTCAATGCATAAATCTCATCTATGCAACTCCCTCTACATACCCCACATTTTGCATGTCCAATGAAAATCTTGCAATCAATATTTTCCACTTGATCTTTTACCCCAACCAATGTTCCAAGCACTAGATCACCTTTTTCCTCTTTTACCTCTTGTTTCTTAGCCCAAGCCTAAACCTTCAAAACCCAAGGTGTGTAACTGATATCTATAGTTTGTATCCATTATCTACCCTGGAGAAGACAAAGTTTCCCAAGGTTATTCTCACCCAAAACTCTATTTAAATTTCTTCTCTATTTTCACTACAAAGCTATTTCTAGTTTCATCAAATCTTTCAATTTATTTTCCCAAATAAAATAGGAAATGTGAGTGGCCTTTTTGCATCATCTCTTCTCCACCCCAAAAATAATTTCCATAAAATAATTTTCTTGTCCTATTTCATTTTGTTTTACAAAATGCATGGGAATGGCAACCATGTCATTTCTTGCACTTTTATTTTTGTCAAATAATTTGGGAATGCTCCCATGCATCTCTATTCACATAGAATGCTTGAACCTCCAAATACCATTTGGCTACTTTAAATATTTTCAAAAGGTAGTTATTTCTTATTTCATCAACTTGGATATGCTCATAGAGGGTGATCATTTCAGCCTTATAAATTCTTATGTTTGAGCATCATCACCACCTTGTCTGGCCCTCTATCACACGAGCATGCTTGGGAGAAATTTCACACTCTCTCACAAAAATCCAAACTTGACCATCACGTGCATGGTCATCTATCTCTCTACCCACCTCTCTCAATCTTGTGAGCTGAACCTAGGGCCATACTCCAATCTCTCATGCGTCTCTCCTTTTCCCATTCTTGGACGATGACTGGTCGTGCTACAAGTGCACCGTTTGGCTCTATCCGTTTGGAGACATGAGTTTGGCTGATGCAAGCTCGATCTTGAGCGGGATTCTTGCTGAAACCTCACCTCTCTCTCTCTCCACACCTCCTCCTTGACTTTACCCAGATCGACACCTAGCAGCCCAGCTCGCCCGGCCGTGCATCTCCTGGACGTGGTGGCCGTGTCACCCGGTGCACGTCGCCGTCCCGCACTCCACCCTCGTCCTAGGCTGGTGTTGAACACGCACAGACACGAGGAGCTGTCCCCAACTCCCTCCCGCGCCAGCCTTGCTTCCCTTGGACCACGCACGCGCCGCCCCGGCCGGCTGTATCTTTTCGTCGAGCCTTCTTTGGCACGGCTGCCGGCTTGATGGCCACGGCCTCCCTCGGAGCTACCAGACGACCGCTACCATCCAAAACCGTCCCTCACGCGTGCAGGAACGCTCCAGCAGCCCTCTCATCTCCCTATCACTGGCCATGGACGCCACCATCCGCCCTCCTTTTTCTCTCTCCGGGTGGTCACCACGTTGGTGGTCAGCGAGACACCGAACACCCTAGCTCAATAGGCCGCGCCAAGGCACTGCCCCGTCACCTCCATCCGTGCCGCGCTCGCTCCCGAGGCAAGTCGAAGCTCCACGCTGACCCGACCCTGCTCAACACTCGCGTGATCACTACCACTGTGGCGTGCCCGAGCGTTCCCGTCCATCCAATCATCTCTGGCCTCTACTCTTGTCTCGTACCAACAAGGCATCTCACCATAGACCGTATAGCAACCATAGAACTCGCTCTAGTCCTCTGTGCCGCCGATGGAACGTATCGAACACCTGTTCGCCTCTGCAGAAAACGAGATGTTCTGAGCGGTTCAGAACACGGAGGAGCCATGCGAGCATCGCTTAGAGCCTGTCTCTCCTCGCCTCACCTTATTCCACCGCCCTCTTGACCAATCGTTTCCACGCCACCTCAACCTCACGAGCTCGTGCACAGCGTCCGCACCGTCGCCTTGCTCTCCTTTTAACTCGAGCCCGAGCCTCCCATTCTCCCTGGCCACTCACAACAGCCTCTCCTCCCTCTCCATCAAATGCAGACTGAACCCCATCTCCTCTGGCTCCCTCTCCCCCACGGAAACGCCAGGGACGAAGCCCTGCTTCGTTGCTCTTCCTGGGCAAAGGAGGAACGGGTCGGAGCTCTCGTCGTTCTGCAACACGTTGTGGACTTGGCTGCTGCACCCCTCGCCTCTACCCCTCATCTCCGTTTCTGTCTTTTTAGATCTCTCCAGAGACCCCGACCTGATTCCCGTCTTGCATGCAGCTTTCGGAAAGGCCGTCGTCGTCGAGTTTCTCCTCGCCGTCCGTCCCGGTATCGAGCTTTCCTGCGAGCTCGCCGACCACCGGGAACCTCCTGCGCATCCGTGGAGACCGAGCAGATCTTCCGCGTATTCCCTACACCACCGTCCGGTAGTCTGCATGCACACGTTGTTCGGACGAGGAGCGTCGCCTACCGCCACTACGCAGTCCTTCGACGCGAATCCGTCGCCTCCAGGTCCCCGGTGAGCTCGCCCTCTGCTCTGTGTCGTTACGGTTACTCGCGTGTACGCGTCGCGTCGTCGTTCCCAGTCGCTCGATGCAGCCATGACTGCCGTGCATCTCCGCTCTTGATCTCCGTTCCTATCGTCTCTGCGCTGTACCTACGACCTAAACACCGCCACCCTTTTCTTGCCAGGAACCCACCAGGTCGTCGCTGTTGTTGAGCTCCGTCGTGCTACCCCGACACGAAGCCCGGCCTCGCCTGCGTCGCTGTGGAGCTCGCCTCCAACCTCGACCTCCTCCGCGTCCTCCCTGCACCGCAGAAACTCCGACGGTGAGCCATTCCTCCGCTCCGTCGCCGCTCACGGCGGCGCCTCCAGTTCCTGGTTCAGCGCGCGCGTCGGCGCCGTCGCTGCGTGCATGCGGCCATGCAGGGCTCGCCTCGTGCATGGCCAGCACCCTGCTGGCCCCGCATGGGCCAAGCTGACCCTCGGCCTCCCGAGCGTGTTGGCGTTGCGCAGGCCGGGCCCGTTAGCCGCGGCCTCGATTCTCTTTTGTTTCCTTTTGTTTTCCCGTGAATAAACCTCCTGCGGATCTAGTTTAGGAAATAAATCACCAAAAATTCCTATTTCATTAGAATGGCCTCGATTCAAATTCCTACTTGGTTCATAAACAAATTCCTAAACATCTGCAGTTGCATGCATGTGTTTCTCTCGTTAGGAATATTTACTCGATGTTTATTTTCCCGAAATAATGCTTTTTCAGTAATTAATTCTTTATTGTGGTTTTATGAATCTTTTTGCAGTAAGACCAATTTCGTGGTAAAGTACAAGTCAATACCTTTATTTTGGCATAGGATTAACATGCAGGAGCTTCATAGATTTTGTGTGGTTTAAATAGTTAGATCTGTCCAGTAAGGCATTGTGTGATTTTTAGTTTGCGAAATATAAATGTTTTTACACCAAAACCAAGCTTCTATTTTAGATATCGTGTTAGTCTACAACCAGGTAATAGGAAATATTTCTGTGACCTATATTTTATTTCTGTGGATTTTATTACCAAAACAGAGTACCTTTTTAGAATAAAAATTGTGGTAATTATTTTATAGCTCAGAAAATTGCCAAACCAATTTTGGTGGATTACATTTTTCAGTACCTATCCAGTGGTATGTTTGTTATTGGTTTGACATGCTCTGATAACTGTGTGGCTTGAAATTGGATTGTTCTAGTTTCTGACTGGTTAAAATGTTTTATAAAAATTTAAAGGATTATTTTTGAGGTATTCCAGTGGGTGTGATTTCTAAATGTTGTTAGATTCCAATGGATATATTATTTGTATTATTGTGACTCACAGAAATATTTAGACCATTTAAATGGTTCCTAAGTCATTTCCGGTTTTATAAAAATCACAACTTTTGTTTTAAAAACCCTAAATTAGTGAATCCACTTTCGGTAGCTTGTAATTGTGATCTTTTACATACTCGTGATTCTACCAAATTTTTGTGTGAAATATTCCGGAATGGTTTGTTGATTTGGTGTGTTGCTTGTTTCTTTTTATTTGCGACGTTAGAATGCGAACGCTATCGGAGAAGGAGAGGACCTCGGTGAGGATTTCGAAGAGGAAGGAAGAGTAGAGGATTCGTGAAGATGAAGTCCAGGGACAAATAGCCAACAAAGGCAAGCCACCTCTTGATGCATCTCTGATCCTATAAATATCTTGCTCTTGCATTATTACAGGTTTTACAAAGTGCATGTCTTTCTTTTATTATGTCGGTGGTTAGCGCCACCCGGAGTTTTATCGATCCACCTCTAGGGTGCAGCCCTTGTTGGTACCTACTGATCACACCTCTATTAGTGATATGGTGCTTACCACCTCATCACACTTGTCGCCTCTTTTCAAAGGGAAATTGGACTATAGGTTGGGAGCCCTGGAAAAATATTTGTGAAAATTGTTTTCAAGCAAAAAGGTTTTTCTGGAAAACCTTGGGATGGGGTTTCCCTGCCCAAGTGTGGTTTTTGTGAAACACAAAAAGGTTTATGAAAGATATTGCTAGAAGCAAATGGAGATGAAAAGTTGTTTTCGAAAAACCTTGGTGACCATAGTACGAAACCGGACCTAGCCAGTACAACCACACTACCCTTTAGTGGGACGGGGCGTAGCGTAGTAGTTTGTCTCGCCTTGGTTTGAGTCCCGCAAGTGTAGTGGCAGTCCGACCGGGGACGCTTCGACCGGGGTTCTTCCCATGAGAAGGGACGCAACCCATTTGCCTTTTTAGGTACGCGGGGTACAACTTATGAGCTCCCATTGAAATATGCCTAAGTGGTTGGATGGCATTCCGAGGGTCGGGTGTCGGGGACTTTGCAACTCCCGGGTAAACGGCAGCCCGGACTCGGTGTTGGGAGGTACAACTCATTCGGCATGTCTTAGGCCAAGGCGAGCGAGCGAAAAACTACGATCGGGTATCGGTCGTGGCATATGTTATTATGCAGGGATGATGCCCACACGATGAGTATTCGGATCTTGTGGGGAAAGTGTACAACCTCTCGCGAGTGTAAATCTATTCGAATAGCCGTGTCCGCGGTTATGGACATGGGAATGGCGGTACGTGGCATTGAAGGAAAGTTTTGTTTACAAAAGTGTTTTCCACAAAAATGTTTTGGAAATGTACCTGGGAGGTACGGAAAATACCAGTGGGACTGGTGGAGATGTACCTGAGAGGTACGGTGGAAAGTTGGGAAAGTTGTTTTGGCCATATGAGATGGCCGGGAAGGAAAATGGGTCACCCTTACCTATTAGTCTTCAAATAAAATTGTTTTCAAAAAGGTTTTCAACAAAGATGTAGAGATGTCATACTCTCGAGAGAAACTATCTCTCGGTCCTTGTAACCCTAGAATAGTGCCTGAATCCTTGCTACTGCCAAATTGCATATCCTTTACTTCTCTCTAAGGTGGTTTGCGAGTACAATTCATAATGTACTCATGGCTTTGTCCCTGGCTATTTACTTGGCCAGACTTGGTGGAATCCGACGGATGAAGAAGGAGTGGACGACGTCTATGCGAGGGTTATGGCATGACTTGGGCCATGCGAATGCTTTCGTCCGAAGTATTTCCGCCGTGTGATTGTTGATCTCCCGCCATTGCGGCTCTTATGTAAGTATTGGTCATGTGACCTGTTGAAATCTTTTTATTCGGTAATGTAATGGATGATGTATTTGATACCAGTTCAGTTATGCTTTCACGACATACTGATCATGGGATCGTGAATGTGTATGCATAACGGGTGTTTCGGACAGCTAGTCCGGGGCCCCACAGAGCTGGTATCAGAGCCATCCTGACTGTAGGAGACCTTAGTTAGCATGGACGTCAGTTAGGAAATACTACTTTGGTAAAACTATTTCTGAAACTTATTTTCCTAAGTAATTAGAAGCTTAGCCTCTATCTTTCCCTCCTCTTCAAAAACTTCTCATTCTTACCTCGCTCTCTGATTTTGTTTTTAAGGCTTTGGAAACTTCTTACTCTACTATCTCATCCTCTTCCAAAAATAGATGTTGGACGATGTACCCAACTCAGACTCGGATACTCAAAGTCGAAGATGGATCAACCCTTCCGGATGTCTCCAGTATCTCCAATTGCAGCCATAGAAGATTGGATGTCGACTAGCCGTATGCATATGGGAATAATAAGATCATGTCTTTGGTTGACACCAAAGTCTGTCAAGGAGCTGACCTTGTTCCTCGTTGGACTTGCAATTTTGCAGTCATCAGGGATCAAGTCCTCAGTTCTTGACTAGTAATTTTTAGGCCCGTCACAAGAAGCTGTCATCCATGGAGCTCCTCAGCAATTACCCCTCCGAGTTGAGACCAGAAGATCTACGCAGTTTTCGCCCCCGACTCAACATCGATGGCTCAACATCAGGCCTGCTTCACCACCAACTGCTACAAGAATCCATGTTGAAGTCAATATCAGCAAAATGAAGACGTCTACATCTCTGACCAACCCAAGCCTATAGGATGGATAGGACAAACTCAATTTCTTCGATTGAGCTACCCCTGAGTACTAGGTATCCTTAGCCCCTTGAAATACCTCGTGTGATTTTCATGATTGCTTGTGGTGTTGTGAATTTGCTGCTTGAGTGCTTGCGATTGCTTTTTGTGTGTATGCTTGTTTTAACCTTCGGCCTGAAAAACACTTTTTGTGTGGTAATCCTGTCTAGGAAACCCTTCCTAAAATGTTTTCCTCACATCCAGTCAAAATTCTGGTAGGTTTGTAAAATTAACGGGAAACTCTAACTCTAACTCTAACTTGAGTAACAACTGGATGCCACCCCGTTTTCCCGCAATACCCAACTCCAGGACGACTTTCAACCCAAGACCCCCCTGCGACGCAAAGGAAGCAGAAGCCAGTGCCTTCAAGATCGACCGCAACTCCACGAGAAGATGAAGCCATACTAATTTTGTCTAACCGTAGAGCATAATCACGCCAACCTTGAGGTTATCCTCTTAAAACCTCAGCTTGACTTATCTTCTAACAAGCTAAGTGAGCTGTAGCACCGAAGCCAAGTTACTCTGCAAGGTCCGTATGGTCCTCTTCAAGTGAAGTCGTTGAAGACAACTCAAGACTCAAGAATTGGCGTACCTTAGTCAACATCAACCCTAAGGCTAGAAACTGTGTCGCCGACCGTTGTTGCTACTTTATGTGAAGACCCACAAGGGAGTTCCGCTGACTTACTAACTTAACTAGCGCCTTACAAAGTGGTAAACGCTGTGTGTGCATCTTGGAGCTTCGGACTGCACTTCGCTCATGAAGATTCTTCAACTCAAGACGGGAGATCGATGACTTCCTCAAGAGCGCCTGATAGGACCCTATGGCCGAAGCTCGGAGTTTCTCCGAACACCCGATGAACAATCTTAAGGGTGGAAGACTTCATCTTCCACTAAAATTTTGAATCTAACCCTAAAACTTTTGACCCTTCGAAAGCACCCGTTAGGATGCTCTAACTATCCAACATTTGACGACCCGTCTAGCATTGTTAGGAAGCTGCAAAACTAACATCTGCATGGAGAAGTCAACCTCTTCGCGAAGCTTCTCCTCGACGAAATTCTATCGTGTCTCTTAGAAGCTGAAGTTGTGATCTTCCGATAACGGCACGTCTACCGGAGGATGGAGTCTAACTTAGGTTAACCTATAAAACCTTTCTAGTCCTACACTTAGTAATCTCGGGACGAGATTATTTTAAGGGGGGAAGGATCTGTAACACCCCAACTTTTGCAACCTTGTTAAGTGTCCAGAGTGCAAAAATCAGGGGGAACAAAAACTTTTTCTAAATGGTTTGGTAAGACAATTGCTTTGATCTGCTTACAAATGAATTGCCTTGATCTGCTTGTTAATATAAATTGCTCTGATCTGCTTGTAGATGCATTGCCTTGGTCTACTTGTTTAAAATCTCCTTGAGCTACCTAATAGCAAAACCCTTTTTGAGTTAAAAACCTTTTTGCAACTCACTCACTAAAACCCTTCCATTTATGGAACCATGAATGTACCTATCTTGAGAACCTCTTTATGATGCACTTGAGCTCACCCTATACTTTACTCAAGTTTTGAAAATCATCTTCTCCCTGATCCTTTTTCATCCTAAACCCTAGACAACAACCTTGGAACAACTCCAATTGACTAAGTCCTAAAACTGTTATCACATTCATTTTTGGAAACTCTAGCTATATCTATCCTCTGCCATCTGAGACAATGCACCTAGCCCTGGTCCTATCCTGTCATGTTCACTCCCTAATCCTACCAATGCCCTTGACCAGATCAACCATCTACCCACTTATCCTTGTTGGTTTTTAAGCCAAGTCAATTAGATGTTTTGGCGGGCTTAAAATATTCAATCTTTGCCGAGTTGTTTCCTAAGCCCCCACAACTGTTGTTGGTGAACTCAATGCATAAATCTCATCTATGCAACTCCCTCTACATACCCCACATTTTGCATGTCCAATGAAAATCTTGCAATCAATATTTTCCACTTGATCTTTTACCCCAACCAATGTTCCAGCACTAGATCACCTTTTTCCTCTTTTACCTCTTGTTTCTTAGCCCAAGCCTAAACCTTCAAAACCCAAGGTGTGTAACTGATATCTATAGTTTGTATCCATTATCTACCCTGGAGAAGACAAAGTTTCCCAAGGTTATTCTCACCCAAAACTCTATTTAAATTTCTTCTCTATTTTCACTACAAAGCTATTTCTAGTTTCATCAAATCTTTCAATTTATTTTCCCAAATAAAATAGGAAATGTGAGTGGCCTTTTTGCATCATCTCTTCTCCACCCCAAAAATAATTTCCATAAAATAATTTTCTTGTCCTATTTCATTTTGTTTTACAAAATGCATGGGAATGGCAACCATGTCATTTCTTGCACTTTTATTTTTGTCAAATAATTTGGGAATGCTCCCATGCATCTCTATTCACATAGAATGCTTGAACCTCCAAATACCATTTGGCTACTTTAAATATTTTCAAAAGGTAGTTATTTCTTATTTCATCAACTTGGATATGCTCATAGAGGGTGATCATTTCAGCCTTATAAATTCTTATGTTTGAACATCATCACCACCTTGTCTGGCCCTCTATCACACGAGCATGCTTGGGAGAAATTTCACACTCTCTCACAAAAATCCAAACTTGACCATCACGTGCATGGTCATCTATCTCTCTACCCACCTCTCTCAATCTTGTGAGCTGAACCTAGGGCCATACTCCAATCTCTCATGCGTCTCTCCTTTTCCCATTCTTGGACGATGACTGGTCGTGCTACAGTGCACCGTTTGGCTCTATCCGTTTGGAGACATGAGTTTGGCTGATGCAAGCTCGATCTTGAGCGGGATTCTTGCTGAAACCTCACCTCTCT
Organism: Lolium rigidum; assembly: GCF_022539505.1. NCBI lineage: Eukaryota > Viridiplantae > Streptophyta > Magnoliopsida > Poales > Poaceae > Lolium > Lolium rigidum. The sequence continues at coordinate 99,112,954 of NC_061511.1, read as the reverse complement.
CTCTCTCCACACCTCCTCCTTGACTTTACCCAGATCGACACCTAGCAGCCCAGCTCGCCCGGCCGTGCATCTCCCGGACGTGGTGGCCGTGTCACCCGGTGCACGTCGCCGTCCCGCACTCCACCCTCGTCCTAGGCTGGTGTTGAACACGCACAGACACGAGGAGCTGTCCCCAACTCCCTCCCGCGCCAGCCTTGCTTCCCTTGGACCACGCACGCGCCGCCCGGCCGGCCGTATCTTTTCGTCGAGCCTTCTTTGGCACGGCTGCCGGCTTGATGGCCACGGCCTCCCTCGGAGCTACCAGACGACCGCTACCATCCAAAACCGTCCCTCACGCGTGCAGGAACGCTCCAGCAGCCCTCTCATCTCCCTATCGCTGGCCATGGACGCCACCATCCGCCCTCCTTTTTCTCTCTCCGGGTGGTCACCACGTTGGTGGTCGGCGAGACACCGAACACCCTAGCTCAATAGGCCGCGCCAAGGCACTGCCCCGTCACCTCCATCCGTGCCGCGCTCGCTCCCGAGGCAAGTCGAAGCTCCACGCTGACCCGACCCTGCTCAACACTCGCGTGATCACTACCACGCGTGGCGTGCCCGAGCGTTCCCGTCCATCCAATCATCTCTGGCCTCTACTCTTGTCTCGTACCAACAAGGCATCTCACCATAGACCGTATAGCAACCATAGAACTCGCTCTAGTCCTCTGTGCCGCCGATGGAACGTATCGAACACCTGTTCGCCTCGCGCAGAAAACGAGATGTTCCGAGCGGTTCGGAACACGGAGGAGCCATGCGAGCATCGCTTAGAGCCTCGTCTCTCCTCGCCTCACCTTATTCCACCGCCCTCTTGACCAATCGTTTCCACGCCACCTCAACCTCACGAGCTCGTGCACGGCGTCCGCACCGTCGCCTTGCTCTCCTTTTAACTCGAGCCCGAGCCTCCCATTCTCCCCGGCCACTCACAACAGCCTCTCCTCCCTCTCCATCAAATGCAGTCGAACCCCATCTCCTCTGGCTCCCTCTCCCCCACGGAAACGCCAGGGACGAAGCCCTGCTTCGTTGCTCTTCCTGGGCAAAGGAGGAACGGGTCGGAGCTCTCGTCGTTCTGCAACACGTTGTGGACTTGGCTGCTGCACCCTCGCCTCTACCCCTCATCTCCGTTTCTGTCTTTTTAGATCTCTCCAGAGACCCCGACCTGATTCCCGTCTTGCATGCAGCTTTCGGAAAGGCCGTCGTCGTCGAGTTTCTCCTCGCCGTCCGTCCCGGTATCGAGCTTTCCTGCGAGCTCGCCGACCACCGGGAACCTCCTGCGCATCCGTGGAGACCGAGCAGATCTTCCGCGTATTCCCTACACCGCCGTCCGGTAGTCTGCATGCACACGTTGTTCGGACGAGGAGCGTCGCCTACCGCCACTACGCAGTCCTTCGACGCGAATCCGTCGCCTCCAGGTCCCCGGTGAGTTCGCCCTCTGCTCTGTGTCGTTACGGTTACTCGCGTGTACGCGTCGCGTCGTCGTTCCCAGTCGCTCGATGTAGCCATGACTGCCGTGCATCTCCGCTCTTGATCTCCGTTCCTATCGTCTCTGCGCTGTACCTACGACCTAAACACCGCCACCCTTTTCTTGCCAGGAACCCACCAGGTCGTCGCTGTTGTTGAGCTCCGTCGTGCTACCCCGACACGAAGCCCGGCCTCGCCTGCGTCGCCGTGGAGCTCGCCTCCAACCTCGACCTCCTCCGCGTCCTCCCCGCACCGCGAAACTCCGACGGTGAGCCATTCCTCCGCTCCGTCGCCGCTCACGGCGGCGCCTCCGGCCCTCGGTTCAGCGCGCGCGTCGGCGCCGTCGCTGCGTGCATGCGGCCATGCAGGGCTCGCCTCGTGCATGGCCAGCACCCTGCTGGCCCCGCATGGGCCAAGCTGACCCTCGGCCTCCCGAGCGTGTTGGCGTTGCGCAGGCCGGGCCCGTTAGCTGCGGCCCGATTCTCTTTTGTTTCCTTTTGTTTTCCTGTGAATAAACCTCCTGCGAGATCTAGTTTAGGAAATAAATCACCAAAAATTCCTATTTCATTAGAATGGCCTGATTCAAATTCCTACTGGTTCATAAACAAATTCCTAAACATCTGCAGTTGCATGCATGTGTTTCTCTGTTAGGAATATTTACTGATGTTTATTTTCCTGAAATAATGCTTTTTCAGTAATTAATTCTTTATTGTGGTTTTATGAATCTTTTTGCAGTAAGACCAATTTCGTGGTAAAGTACAAGTTAATACCTTTATTTTGGCATAGGATTAACATGCAGGAGCTTCATAGATTTTGTGTGGTTTAAATAGTTAGATCTCGTCCAATGAAGGCATTGTGTGATTTTTAGTTTGCGAAATATAAATGTTTTTACACCAAAACCAAGCTTCTATTTTAGATATCGTGTTAGTCTACAACCAGGTAATAGGAAATATTTCGTGACCTATATTTTATTTCTCGTGGATTTTATTACCAAAACAGAGTACCTTTTTAGAATAAAAATTGTGGTAATTATTTTATAGCTCAGAAAATTGCCAAACCAATTTTGGTGGATTACATTTTTCAGTACCTATCCAGTGGTATGTTTGTTATTGGTTTGACATGCTCTGATAACTGTGTGGCTTGAAATTGGATTGTTCTAGTTTCTGACTGGTTAAAATGTTTTATAAAAATTTAAAGGATTATTTTTGAGGTATTCCAGTGGGTGTGATTTCTAAATGTTGTTAGATTCCAATGGATATATTATTTGTATTATTGTGACTCACAGAAATATTTAGACCATTTAAATGGTTCCTAAGTCATTTCTGGTTTTATAAAAATCACAACTTTTGTTTTAAAAACCCTAAATTAGTGAATCCACTTTCAGTAGCTTGTAATTGTGATCTTTTACATACTGTGATTCTACCAAATTTTTGTGTGAAATATTCTGGAATGGTTTGTTGATTTGGTGTGTTGCTTGTTTCTTTTTATTTGCGACGTTAGAATGCGAACGCTATCGGAGAAGGAGAGGACCTCGGTGAGGATTTCGAAGAGGAAGGAAGAGTAGAGGATTCGTGAAGATGAAGTCCGGGGACAAATAGCCAACAAAGGCAAGCCACCTCTTGATGCATCTCTGATCCTATAAATATCTTGCTCTTGCATTATTACAGGTTTTACAAAGTGCATGTCTTTCTTTTATTATGTCGGTGGTTAGCGCCACCCGGAGTTTTATCGATCCACCTCTAGGGTGCAGCCCTTGTTGGTACCTACTGATCACACCTCTATTAGTGATATGGTGCTTACCACCTCATCACACTTGTCGCCTCTTTTCAAAGGGAAATTGGACTATAGGTTGGGAGCCCTGGAAAAATATTTGTGAAAATTGTTTTCAAGCAAAAAGGTTTTTCTGGAAAACCTTGGGATGGGGTTTCCCTGCCCAAGTGTGGTTTTTGTGAAACACAAAAAGGTTTATGAAAGATATTGCTAGAAGCAAATGGAGATGAAAAGTTGTTTTCGAAAAACCTTGGTGACCATAGTACGAAACCGGACCTAGCCAGTACAACCACACTACCCTTTAGTGGGACGGGGCGTAGCGTAGTAGTTTGTCTCGCCTTGGTTTGAGTCCTGCAAGTGTAGTGGCAGTCCGACCAGGGACGCTTCGACCGGGGTTCTTCCCATGAGAAGGGACGCAACCCATTTGCCTTTTTAGGTACGCGGGGTACAACTTATGAGCTCCCATTGAAATATGCCTAAGTGGTTGGATGGCATTCCGGAGGGTCGGGTGTCGGGGACTTTGCAACTCCTGGGTAAACGGCAGCCCGGACTTTGGTGTTGGGAGGTACAACTCATTCGGCATGTCTTAGGCCAAGGCGAGCAGGCGAAAAACTACGATCGGGTACCGGTCGTGGCATATGTTATTATGCAGGGATGATGCCCACACGATGAGTATTCGGATCTTGTGGGGAAAGTGTACAACCTCTGCAGAGTGTAAATCTATTCGAATAGCCGTGTCCGCGGTTATGGACATGGGAATGGCGGTACGTGGCATTGAAGGAAAGTTTTGTTTACAAAAGTGTTTTCCACGAAAATGTTTTGGAAATGTACCGGGAGGTACGGAAAATACCGGTGGGATCTGGTGGAGATGTACACGAGAGGTACGGTGGAAAGTTGGGAAAGTTGTTTTGGCCATATGAGATGGCCGGGAAGGAAAATGGGTCACCCTTACCTATTAGTCTTCAAATAAAATTGTTTTCAAAAAGGTTTTCAACAAAGATGTAGAGATGTCATACTCTCGAGAGAAACTATCTCTCGGTCCTTGTAACCCTAGAATAGTGCCTGAATCCTTGCTACTGCCAAATTGCATATCCTTTACTTCTCTCTAAGGTGGTTTGCGAGTACAATTCATAATGTACTCATGGCTTTGTCCCTGGCTATTTACTTGGCCAGACTTGGTGGAAATCCGACAGATGAAGAAGGAGTGGACGACGTCTATGCGAGGGTTATGGCATGACTTGGGCCATGCGAATGCTTTCGTCTGAAGTATTTCCGCTGTGTGATTGTTGATCTCCTGCCATTGCGGCTCTTATGTAAGTATTGGTCATGTGACCTGTTGAAATCTTTTTATTCGGTAATGTAATGGATGATGTATTTGATACCAGTTCAGTTATGCTTTCACGACATACTGATCATGGGATCGTGAATGTGTATGCATAACGGGTGTTTCGGACAGCTAGTCCGGGGCCCCACATACTTGGAATGGTCTGGGGTGCTTCCTGAGCTTCATTGGCAGTCATGTGGTAGAAACGGCCGTTGTTGTTGTTCTGGTTCCTTCTACCGGTGAAGCGGCGTTGTTGCTGGGCAGGTGCAGCGGTGTTGGCGGCAATCTTGGCAAGATTCTTGGGACACTCATTGGAGTAGTGGCCCACGACTCCACATTCATAGCAGTTCACAGTTGACTTGTCCTTCGGGGTGACGGGGATGGCATTGCTTCCAGTCCTTGGGCCAGTGTTGGTGTTGTTGTTGTTGTTCCCATTGTTGCTGTTGCTGTTGTGGTGGTTGTTGTTGTGGCTGTTGTTGTTGCCTCCGGGCTTCGGGGGTCCTCCGTTGTTGTTGTGGTTGTTGGGGCGATAATTCTGGGTAGGGGGCTTGTTGTATCTTGGGTTGAATCCTCCAGAGGAGTTGTTGCGGTACTTCTGGGTATGGTGGGGTCCACTCTGGTTCATCATTCTGTGCTTGCGGTTCTCATTGGCCTGATGCATCTTTCCTTCCATCTGTATGGCTGAGTCTACGAGGGCTTCCAAGTCAGCGAACGGAATATTCACTAACATAGTTTGCATCTCTTCGTGCAGTCCGTTCAGAAATCTCTCCTTCCTTTTCTCATTGGTGTCGGTCTCATCCGGGGCGTACCTTGACAGAGTGAGAAACCCGTCGCGGTATTCCACCACGGACATCCTTCCTTGTTTGAGTTCACGGAACTCGTCTCTCATCTTCTTGATCAGTCCTTGAGGCACATGGTATTTGCTAAACTTCAGCTTGAAGTCTTCCCAGGTCATCATTTGTCCCGCATTCATTGCACGGGCACTTGTCCACCGAGCTCCGGCAGGTCCCGACGAGTAGTGGGTGGCGAACAATACTTTTTCGCGGCTTCAACTCCCGCAACTTCGAGGTTGTTCTCCATGGTCCGGAGCCGCTCATCAGCATCGAGGGGCTCTTCGGCCTTGTTGAATATCGGAGGGTTGGTGTGCTGAAAGTTCTTCGACCTTCGATCCGGGGTGATCGTGGTTTCCGTGGCCTTGATTGTTCCGAGCTATCCGTTGCGGTGCAGCAATGTTTGCTTGGCGTTCAGCTCTTTCGGCTTCTCGGTCTCGCCATCATCGTCCGCAGCAGTTGCATCATGGCATCCTGGGTGGCGTTGCGGGTTGGTGGGGCCATCTGAACATTGAGGTAGATGATAAGATAAGAGGGAAATTTCTAGGGTTTGTTTTGTTAAAGTTTAAAAAAATTCATAAATTGAAACTTGAGTAGTGTTGCGGGGGTAAAAACCAACAACACCTGTTTTTTTTTTCATTCATACCAAACATCACATATTACAAAGCTAACACACCGTTGGTTTGAAGAACCATTCATTCGCTCTACGATACAAGGGGATCCTGATACAACTCACACCTACTCAAGTGCTGGGGTGATACTACTCTTCAGGGTGGAATTCTTCGTCTTCACGGGTAATGTGCTTGGTGAGAGGCGAGGGCGTTGTCCAAATCCCTGCGGGTTTTGTACATCCTGAAGTCCTGGGGTGCTACATAGGGGTTCATCTCCGTGTGCGGGGTCATGGTCATCGGTCTTCCCAGGGGGTCATGTCTTGGGTAGTAGATGAAGCGCGTGTTCTTGATCTTGTTCTCATTTTGTCCGCACAGACGGAAAATTGCTTCTTGCATAGCTCTGACTAGTCCTTCCTTCCAAGTGTTTCCCGTTACGGAAAACCAGATGGTTTCCCATACCGGGGCTCCAAGCTTTCTTCGTAGATCAGTAGAAACTTCCCACCGAGGTGGTTCTCCGGAGTGGTTGTTGAGGGGTATTCCGAAGAACTCGGGATGCGGGTGTCCTAGATAGTCCACTAGTTGCTTCAAATCCTTTTCGAACCTTAGGTTGCCTCCGGGACCAAGCTGATAAAACTCCCATTGGTACTCCATTTGTGAGCAATGAGGATGAGTAAGTTAGAGACGTGATCAAGTGGGCAAACTTTTATGTAGAATTGCAAATAAAATTGAGCATGGATTTTCTTTCTTTGAAAAAGATCTCAAGGGTAAGAGTGAGAATAAGTTTTTATAAATATTCCCTTTATTGGTTTTTGAAACTCAGTTTTTCAGACGTCCATTCTAACTAGGGTTTCCTAAGGTCAACAATGGCTCTAATACCAACTTGTCAACACCCGGATTTTTAAGTCCAGATGCCTATTATGCCATTCCTCGCAATCCCAGGAATATTGCTTTTGCGAGACATAATAGATTGATATCACAACACATCATTTATTACAACACATAATCGTCTTACAAATAAAGGATCACATGATCCAGTCTCATTACAATAATAGAAGTTCTATTTATTCATTACATAACACATAGCGGAAGCGAAATAGCGTAGTAGTAGTCCATCTATTCCACATGCAACTGTTGACGTCGGAGTGATCCTAGTTGTCGTAGACGTCCCGCCGTCCTTCTTCCGGTTCCGGTACTCGTCTTCATAGTCCGGCCATTTGAATAGCCAGGGACACAGCCATGAGTACTTTAAAGTACTCGCAAACTAATACTAAGGTAAATACTATCAACTATAGTAAAGGGGTTCTAAGCTCTAGTTTCATTTGCATAAAGCCAGTTTTATTTCATAAAACACTTTTAATAATCAAAGCCTCTTCAATTAACTAACTCAAGTGGGAACATTAGTGTCATTCCCACAACTCAGTTGTGATTCAAAGTCAAAGTCACCTTTCAATTCAAATCACAAGTCACCATTCATATTTTTTTTAGAAAAGTTCTGATGACGGAACAGTATGGCCTTTCCAACTGTCCATAACCGCGGACGCGGCTATTCGAATAGGTTAAACTCGCAGAGGTTGTACACTTGTGCCACAACAATTGCAATAGTTCGTCAGGGTAATCGGCCCCGATTTATCGTACGCAGTACGCGAACTACCAATCCTAACATTTCATTTACATATTCTAGTATAGGCACCTCTCCCCATGAGCTTGGCCTCCCAGGTGAAGACGGACGATCAGCTCCGGGAACCGCACGAGGCTTGGGCCGGACATTCACCTCATTTCACGTCATTTCACATCATTCCTTCGTAGAGGCAGCCTCCAGCATAACCCCGATGACGCTTGTTCGTAGGGAACCCATACTAAAATACATAAGTTTCCAGCTAAGCCTTACCCAGTATTCGGTATTGTGGGGGTACTTGTAAAATTGGAATGGTATCGCATCCGAACCCAACCATCAGTTTTGGTAAAATTCACCAAGTCATTCACCAGTCATATTCACCTTCAAAATCTTTCAATAGAATGACTCATCATTCCAAGGTTTTCAAAGTCATTTCAATTCACAAGTTCCCAACTAGAATAGTCACTTTTAATATTGAGCACTAGCAACTAGTTATGAGGGGTGCTAAGTATCTTGGAGCTTGCTAAGCTAAGTGTGATGATCTTGTACTACTCTCTAAGTCAATCAAGTGAATCATAAATCAAAAAGTAACTTTGATAAATAGGATCAAGTAAAGCTTGTAAAGTAAAAACTTGGGATAGGAGCATTAAGCATAAAGTAAAAGTAATGGTGCCTTGCTCTTGTAGAGCTTTGCACATGGGAACCTTGCAAGAGTGTTAGCTTGCCTTGGTTGAGGTGGTGGTCAAAGTTCTCTTCTCCTTCCTCTTGGTAGAAGACCTCCTCCTCTTGATAGTCTCCGGTACTAGCGTCTATACACGAATACAAGGATACAATCACCAAATGATGTCTACGGGAGCTTCTATTCTTGTAGACAGTGTTGGGCCTCCAAGAGCAGAGGTTTGTAGAACAGAAGCAAGTTTCCCTTAAGTGGATCACCCAAGGTTTATCGATCTCAGGGAGGAAGAGGTCAAAGATATCCCTCTCATGCAACCCTGCAACCACAAAGCAAGAAGTCTCTTGTGTCCCCAACACACCTAATAGGTGCACTAGTTCGGCGAAGAGATAGTGAAATACAGGTGGTATGAATAAGTAGTAGCAATGGCACCAGAAAAGTGCTTTGCCCAGGCGATGAAACAAGCAAGTAGTAACGCAGCAGTAGTAACGCAGCAATAGTAACGCAAGAAAACAAGAAACAAGCAAGCGATAGCGATATTTAGGAACAAGGCCTAGGGATTAGACTTTCACTAGTGGACACTCTCAACTTTGATCACATAACGAATAGATAAATGCATACTCTACACTCTTGTTGGATGATGAACACATTGCGTAGGATTACACGAACCCTCAATGCCGGAGTTAACAAGCTCCACAATTCAATGTTCATATTTAAATAACCTTAGAGTGCAAGAAAGATCAATAAGACTAAACCAAGTACTAACATAGCATGCACACTCGTCACCTTCATGCTATGTAGGAGGAATAATACACATCAATACTATCATAGCAATAGTTAACTTCATAATCTACAAGAGATCATGATCATAGCATACGCCAAGTACTAACACGGATGCACACACTGTCACCATTACACCGTGCAGGAGGAATAAACTACTTTAATAAAATTGCTAGAGTAGCACATAGATAAATTAAGATAAAAAATACATTGCAATCATAAAGAGATATAAATAAGCACTTCACTACGCCATTCATAACAGTGAGTAAGTATTGTGTGAAATATAGCCTAAGAGACCCACACGGTGCACACACTGTCACCTTTACACACGTGGGACAAGGAGTCTCCGGAGATCACATAAGTAAAACTCACTTGACTAGCATAATGACATCTAGATTACAAGCATCATCATATGAATCTCAATCATGTAAGGCAGCTCATGAGATTATTGTATTGAAGTACATAGGAGAGAGATGAACCACATAGCTACCGGTACAGCCCCGAGCCTCGATGGAGAACTACTCCCTCCTCATGGGAGCAAGCAGCGGTGATGAAGATGGCGGTGGAGATGGCAGCGGTGTCGATGGAGAAGCCTTCCGGGGCACTTCCCCGCTCCGGCAGGTGCCGGAACGAGACTCCTGTCCCCGGATCTTGGCTTCGCGATGGCGGCGGCTCTGGAAGGTTTTCCGTATCGTGGTTTTTCGCCTCAGGGTTTTCGCGACGGAGGCTTTAAATAGGCGGAAGGGCAGCCTCGGAGGGGGCCTAGGGGGCCCACACCATAGGGCGGCGCGGCCCCCCTGGCCGCGCCAGGGTGTGGTGTGGGGCCCCCGGTGGCTTCCCTCCGGCGGCTCTCGGGTGTTCCGGAAGGCTCCGGGAAAAATAGGGACCCGGGTCTTGATTTCGTCCAATTCCGAGAATATTTCTTTACTAGGATTTCTGGAACCAAAAACAGCGTAAAACGAGGAACCGGCTCTTCGGCATCTTGTTAATAGGTTAGTTCCAGAAAATGCACGAATATGACATAAAGTGTGCATAAAACATGTAGGTATCATCAATAATATGGCATGGAACATAAGAAATTATCGATACGTCGGAGACGTATCACCAAACAACACTTAAGTAATCTTAATTAGCCTTATTGGCTCACCCAATTGATCTAGTATCACTACTTAACATTTATTCTCAAATTATGCTAGGGTTTCTTTATTTAATCTTAGGAGAAATAATTTCCTCTCATTGAAAATTTGAATTAAGGTTTCTCTTTGGTTTGGAGAAATAATTTCTCTTATGAATAATATATGACCTAGGTTGACCAAAGTCAACCTCTTCATACTTATCATTTGAGAAAATGATTTAAATGAGGTTCCATACCTCATGCAATTTAATACTAACATGGTAGTGATTTAATGCCACCAAATAACTCAATATGAGATTATATAGACCATGGTCACTACCTCATGTTGAATTACTTGAGAATAAGATTTAACTAAGTGGAATATCTCTCATATGATTTAACACATAGTTGTAACTCATTTAAAAACTACTATTGAGGTGCTTTAATGTGCTCAACTAACCAGGGATGATCCCATGTTGACCAAGGTCAACACTTCACACTTAGTATTTGGGAAAAGTGATTTAAATGAGATTCATCATCTCATGTGATTTAAATAACTAGTGCAATTTAAATACTATGTTGATTTAAATTCTACAAGTGAGCAAGTATGAGCCTAAGAATTTAAAGGTCAACACATTACTTCATATCACTTGTGATAATGATTTAAATGAGGTGCTACACCTCATAGATTTAAATTCCTAAAATTTGAAATAGTTTAAATGGGCTAGTATTGACTACATAGCCAATATTCTGCTTCTAGCCCATGATCATATACAGAACATATATCATATTTTTACATAATAAATTAGAGTTTGTTAAATTTGAATTATTTCAATTGGATTCACTTCAAAATTCAAATTGGTTGATTTTTAAGATTTATTTGAATACTGAAAAGCATCTATTTTGTTATTTTTGCTATTCAAAAACTACACAAGGTATGGGGTTGAATCCAGTGGGGTTAGTTAGAAAACTTCATAAGATTTCTATAGCATTTTAAATCACCAGATTTGGATTTGTAGATTTAAAACCATTCAATTTTGAATTAGGCATCAGCAGGGAATTCGAAATTAAACAGAAAACCCATTTTTGAATTACTGGGCTTGGCGGGAACTCTAAATGGGCTAAACGGGCGAAACAGACTTGGGCCGGCACAGCAGTGTGACTAGCACACGCGGGCCGCCTGACGTTGCGGGCTCCACCCGTCAGCGCGTTATAACAGCGAACCGGTAAGGAGGAACGGTGGCCGTAGGATAAAAAGAAGATCGATGGCTGAGGGTCGTCCTCATCCTCGACAACGCTCGCCGGAGAGCTAACCCTACCGGCGGCAGCGAGGTAGAGAGGGAGGCTTACCGGCGTCCGGGCGGGGTCGGCGAGGCGGGCGATCGGCGTTGGAGACGATGGCGGTTCGAATGGTGGTCGAGGGAGAGGTTGGGGTGGCGCCAATCGTCGTCGCCTTCTTGCTACCTGTCGCGGTGGTCGGCGGTGAAATTGGGACCGGCTACTGCGCAATGTGGACGAGCGAGAGTTCGAGGAGGTCAAGTGAAGGGAGGGAAGCAAGTTTGTTGTGGAGAGTGAAGGCGGAGAAGGCCTCTAATTATAGATGCGCTGGGTGGCCGTGGGGTGCTGCAAGGTCGACGGTGGCGACGACGTTTGAGGGCGCGAAGGGGCAAGATAGGGGCGCGTCGTGTAGGCGACGTCCAGGCGGAGCTAACGCGCGTGATGGCATGCCGAATGATGGTCTGTGGCGGGCTGGCGACGGTGGTGTCCTCGCAGTACCGCGGCGGAAGGTTTTGATCATGGCGTTGGCGTCCGGGCTTCCGCGAGCCAATGGGTGTGTCCAGGAGGGAGAAGAGGTTGTGGTGATCACGCGTGCGAGGAGAGAAAGCGAGGGAAGGACGAACGCGACCAGGCGGCGAGGTGTACTGCGGCGTCCAGTGTTATGCTCATGCGTGCGCTGGTGTGTACTGGCGCGGTGATCACGACGCATCCCGGGCGTTGTCGTGCATGGTTTGGAGGGGCATCGTGTCTAGCATGTCCAGTACTTCCTGGTGAGTCTAGCTGACAAGGTTTGATGGATCAGAGAGAGGGGTTGAGGTAGGGTGGCATGGTGGCCGGCATGAGTGCTTGGCATGGTGAGTTCTTGATCATTGCTTCGACTTTCGTAGGGCTGCAGGTCATAGGATGATGCAGGACGGGTACAGGGAGGTTGATGATCACCAGGTTAAAGTGGTTTAGGCTTTGGACCAGAGGTTAAAAGGGTGTGTTGCAATTCTGAAACTATGCCTGCAAGGTGTTTGCATAAATGGCCGCATGAAAATTCTTTTTAAATTTTGAAATTCTTTTTGGTGCACTTCATTCATATAATTAAAGAGAAAGAAATGGTGGTGGTGGTGGTGGATTTGGTTAAGGTTTGTGAGATTTCAAAATGGGGTTGATCTTCACATAGTTTCAAAGTCTTCACTTGTCACCTCTCTACTGGTCAACCAGGTCAACATCAGTACTAATGGTCAACATGAAAGTTGTTCACCATCACTTGGTCTTGGATGACATGGCAATGGTTGACCAAGTTTGGTTGCAGAAACAAAAGATAGGTGGGTGCAAAGTGGGGAAGAAATTATAAATGTGACATATGACCATTATCATATGTGTGATAGTTTGGAGTTTTGCTTTGATTTTATTTTGGTTTCTTTGATGCAAGTGTTTTTTTTATCATATATAAGGGTTTTACAAACCATAGATCAAGCAATGGTGGCCTTTGGTGAAGATTTGCAAAATTGGCATTATGTGTATGTGAGTGAAGATGTGATTTTCTCACTATTTGGTTTCCCTCCATTTGATTTGACTTTTCTTGACTCTAAGGTGATTCTTATTAGTTTAGAAACATTTTAAGACCATTGAAACCAATTCAAATGGTCTTGCTCAAAGATTTGCAAAAATGGCCATAACACATAAGAGGTGATGTGTCACCTTTCATTATTCTTGTAAATTGTTCCCCTTGCTTTACTTGGGCATGGGTTAGGGTCAATTTAGTGTTAGATTAGGTTTGGAGAAGGTTTCACATCATTTGGTCAAGGTTTAAAGTCATAGGGCAAAATTTGGTGAAATGGCTATGTGCCACATATGCCTCTATGCATATGTTGCATTTGAATTTTAATTTGACTTGGCTTGACCCAATTGGTGTTGTTGAGTGTTGAAATGGTATATAGGAGTGATCCAACCATTCACAACATGTACTAGGGTCAATATTCTTAAATTCACATATTTGCTATTTTACTCTCATATGCCTCTATGTCATTTTTAGTTTCCTTTTAGTTTCTTTGGAAACCACTTGGATTTGGTTTGATAAGTACTAGGTAAGGTGTATGATGGTTTTCCAAACCTCTAAACAAAGTAGAGGAGCTTAGTGTAAAGTTTCACAAAAATAGCCATAGGCACATATGCCTTTTTCTTATTTAATTTCCTTTTATTTTATTTTAACTTGGGTGATGAAAAGAGGGGTGAGGTTTAGGGTTTAAGATTACTTCAAACTACTTTAACAAGCAAACATGGCCATAGCACAAGAATTAAGCACGATCACTATGCCTCAAACTTAATTCAATAAAAGTTTTTGTTGGTTCCAAAATTTGGAACTAGGGAAATTCATTTGTTTTGTTTTGAAATTTTTGGGATGTTACAATAAAAGAGGGCTTGGATAGGCCCCTCTACCATATCTATACAAATAGAATACGGAACAACAGAGTTTTCTTTTGGAGAAACACTATTATTATGGGGCCCATCGCAAGGAAAGCGAAATCCTAGATTTGCTTTATCGGGTATCAAACGGGAACTGCGAGCAAATAAAACACCTTTCAAAAGTGCTAAGTTAAGAGCTAATTGAGCATGCCATGACGTTGTTAAGATTTCATAAAGACCCTTATGGATTTGTTACAGTTCCTACTGAAATAGTCCAACCACCCCACGAATCCGCATTTTTTCTGCGTGCGGGGATCATAACAGCAGTACCCCTTGTGCTGATCACATTCTGCCTTTTCGTTGGGATTAGTTCTTGTTTGTATATCCTTATTCTATTTTTTTTTATTAAATTCCTGATTTATTGCACGATGTTTTATTGAAAAAGATCGTGCTCGCGGTATCTTTTTCACTCAGGATTGAAATGGAGTCTCTATCGTTCCACTGCAAGAGTTTACTATGAGACTTCATACACCTTAAAGTTCATAGAACAAAAAGAAATCGGTTTTTTACCAGTCCGGTCTATTAATGAGGAAGTCTAATTAGATCTATCTTGAATTTTTGAGAGCCCTTTGATAAGGCGTTCAAGGGGTTCTCAAATAAAACATAAAAGAAAACCATCTCTTCAACAAGTTTAGTAATAAGCATAACGGTCCTATTGTTCCGATGGAGAGAAGAGCCTACAATTAGCTTTTTACAGAAATCGATCGAGTCATCTGTTCCTTTATCCAAGAAAAAGTATTTTTATTTTCCGTGCTTTACCCCTAGATGTCCAGTCAACTACTGCGCCTCAACGCATTTCGGGGAGAACCAGCTAGCTCTGGGTTCGAGTGGCGTTGCTATCACTATTGAGATGATAGTTGAGGTTATCATTCCATTAGTAACCCATGCATTCCAATAAGCCTTAATTCACTTCTTTTTAATAGATAGGCAAGGTTGTTGTTCCGACGGATAACTCTCTTATAAATACAGTTCATTAATGTCCGAAGTTACTATCGTCCATGTACGATCCATACTAGATCTAGAACCGATGACTCTCGCATTACAAATGCGATGCTCTAACCTCTGAGCTAAGTGAGCTTACATAGCAAAAATAGTGTAACAAATATAAATAGGTATAGTATAGGACTCGATTCTACGAGAATTTTCATGAAAGCGTTTCATTTGCTTCTCTTCAATGGAAGTTTCATTTTCCCAGAATGTATCCTAATTTTTGGCCTGCTCCAATTCTAGCAGTCTCTCCAATTATGCAATCCTCTCCTAAATTGGGGCTTTTCTTCGCGAAACATTTATACAAAACACCTATCCCGAGCACACGCAAGGGAACCGTATACAGGCGGTCAGAGATCACTTTCCCCTCCCACTGCTACGTTCTATTTCACCCGTCCTTATAACTATCCATGACTGTTTTTGTCTCTAGCATGACCACTTGATAAAATATGGAGGAAAGTAGGGGAAATGGCCGATTAGGTCTAATATTCTCATGTTTTGAGCTGTGAGGAAGGCCAAAATATCTTTTTCTTTTGACTCAATCAGGCACAACGACGCAATTATCAGGGGCGCGCTCTTGAAGTTCCATCTCTTAATGGATAAGGTTTTTCTGCTAACATATAGGAATTTTTGAAGAAATAAAAGCTAGAAATACCCAATATCTTGCTAGAACAAGATATTGGGTATTTCTTTGTTTATTCATAATCTTTCTATTCTGAATTCAGTTAACGACGAGATTTAGTATCCTTTCTTGCATTTTCATAACTCGTGAAATGCCGGAAAAGCAAAAAGGTCAACATGGCAGGTTTTATTACAATTACTTGAAATGCGTTTGGATAATATCCTTTTTCGATTGGGTATGGCCTCGGGCTCTTTCATAAACTGATTTCAAAATCAGTTAGTCAACCATAGTTTTTCTTTACGGAAACATAAAGATAATGAGATGGCTCCCTGTGCTCTGATTGATTATTTGTCTTATGATCTATCTAGGATGATTATCATAAGAGATTCCCACCATATCATAAGATTCGCGTTCTTGAAAATCGGCACTTCTCCAAATCCAGAAGACAGACGGGATTCTAGGATTATCCTTTTGGGCAAATACTTGGGAAACCCCTGCTTTTATACATTATCTCCGTGAGGCTTGAGGTAGTGTGGCTCTCTCTCGACCTGCGGAAGTGTTAGCAAGTCAATCTAAGGAAAAGCTGCCACAAGCAAGATCCGCAAAAGGAATCAGGCCTATTTCTCACTTTCCACACCTTGAGAAGGTGCATGTACGACCCTATCACCTTCCTGCTAAAGCAGTTGGCAATGACTCATTGGAAACTTCTATTGGATCTGGGATCAGAAGAAATCCAATCAATGGGTAGGTAGTCAATTTCTGGCGAAAGCACAAACCTTTCTCTTACTTAAGGCGAAGCCAATCCATTCATTTCGATAATAATCTATTTGAGATGTGTTTTACCGAAAAGGTATATGGTTTATGGTTCTAAGCCGTTGAGTTCGTGTTTTGGTAGTAGTTGTTTTGAAGGATGGCGGATCCAGAGTTGAAGGATGGCGAGAATCATAATTACAAGAAGGCAACTACGCGATTCAACATCATTTTTGTAAGAATGGAAGCAAGCCAAGCCCAATTGCTAAGCTGCTGTGACCAGAGGTCGGGAGGCAAAGACCAAAGGGATTCCGTGTCTCCATCTTGACCGAATGCGTTATCTGTTGTCTCTGTTCCTATTAACCCTTGGCCGCGTATACCATTATCACGAGGGCGATACACAGGAAAACCATCTGTGGAACCGTTCGATGAACAGTAGTGAGTCTATGGAACGAGATTGGAAGGATCTATTGATGATATTAGGCATCGCAAGGCGTAGGAGGGGAGGAGGTAGTTCTTCACCAGGCAATTCATCCACAGGACAAATACTAGGTCTTCTCTTCAAGATTGCCACATCTCTTTTTGGGAGATGTTGGAATTTTCCCATTTTTTCTTCTGCTCTTAAGTCTCTAAATTGAGAAAGTCTAGTTGTACCCGTCATGGACAGCCTGCTTTTCTATGTTATATAGACTTGCATGTAACTATTAAGAGTCAGGATATTCTATATAGTGTAAATATTCCCTCAAAAAGCTTGATTCTAGTGCAAAATGATCAATATGTAAAATCTGAACAAGTAATTGCAGAGATTTGTGCCGGAACCCTCACTTTACATTTTAAAGAAAGGGTACAAAAGCATATTTATTCCGAATCAGACGGCGAAATGCACTGGAGTACAAAAAAAATCAAGACAGGTAGTTTATCTATCAACAAATAGAGATGAATATTATATGATAGCAGCAGGAAATTCTTTGTCCTTGAATCAAGGTATTCAGGAAGAGCAGGTTGTTCCTTTACCATATTCGGAATTCAAGGATTTCAATAAACTACCTGCACCAGTTCGTTTTGGCCTAGGTTTAGAACTATCTTATTATGGAAAATAAACTGAGTGAATAGCGAGTTTTCTTATTCCTGCAGGACAGGTTATTCCTTATGAACTCTTAGTAGCAAGAGCTATTAAGAGTTCGTTTTGGCCTAGGTTTTGTTTATTGTTAGAGTTGAAGTCATGTGCTATAGCTAATTCCCTTTGTCTTAAGTGATCTATTAGAGAGCTTCCCTGTGACCACCCGAAGGGTAAGAAAGAGATGCTCCGTGTAGCTCTTTTTTTTAGTAAAATGGGTATTTGCTTCTGCAATTCCAATTATATCAATACACCTTCGCGCTCCATGGTTAGAACCTCTAAGGGGCCCCAATGGTTTGGACTTGAATAGGTTGAAAAAAGATATACAACGGTTCCCTTGCGTGTGCTCGGGATAGGTGTTTTGTATAAATGTTTCGCCGTATTATTAAGTATTCTCTTTTAGTTTTTTTCTCTATCTAGAAGTGGAATAGAATAACCCGGTTGAAGGGTAATGATCATACGTCTGTAAGAAGCTATTCCCCCCGGAACAAAAGGATCAAAACCTTCTGCACCCCATGCTGGATTTACAGCTTGTACTTTTCCAGTTAGTCCATAAGGATCGGATACAAAAGTGAGTTCTACGAAAAACAGTGATTCTGCTTTCCTCCTCTGGATCTTGTTCCCCCGGTGCGAAAGCAGTTGGTTCCGTAGTTTGAGAATTCTGCTAATTCCAAGTTCCCAGTATAGGAGTAAAAACAAGACGTAATAAAAAAGGATCGACGCGGAAAGTTCCGGCCTAAATTAAATCAACCTAAGTGATACTCCTGCATGGAAATTCAATCCCTCACTCTTATGGTTTTCCTTAGCAATATCAACCGCTTGAGTTCTATCAAAACACTGAAGCAGCCTATAAAGTACCTCCGTCCTTCCTTTCCTTTAGCCGAGGGATTGCTCTGACCCGGGTCGAATTGGGCGTTCATCCTCGAGGAGATCCTGGACCTTCACATTTTTTTCATTCAACGGGTCGATACCAGCAGCTTTTGGTAACCAGTCTCGGCTCTAGCACCTTGATGCAAGCCAGAATAACCTCACTGGAAGGGGGAAGGGCCTTTACTTTCCCCCTGAGGAAATCATGATCGGGATAGCAGACGTAAAGCTATTGAACTTATTGGAATAATTGTTGGAGACTCAAATGATGGATATGCTGCTAGGAAGTGAAATAGAATGAAATAGAGCCACTATTGGCTTCCCTATGAAATGAGGCATGGAACGGAGCCACAATTCATTTAGAGTTACTTAATAGCCTATTTCTTATACCATATCCTAATTTTTATTTTTTTTATTTTTTATTCGTAAATTAGTAAGTGGATTCGCAAGAGTTTGCTAATTGGTTTAGATGGATCCTTCGCGCAAATTGTTGATAAAACTCCAAAATAGCTTTTTCTTGGAAATGATGCGGAACTGGGTAGTGATATTGATCCGGAAGAAGCTCAACAGGCAGAAAAACCTTTTGGTTTTGGATGCTCATTGCCACTCGAAAATGATTTTGATTTTGCTAAAGAATAAGCGGTGACATGGAATTAATATCAAAAAGGTAAAGGGAATCATAAAATGAATCTTTCCCTAGTACGAGAGGACCAGGAAGGACGCACCTCTGGTGTACCAGTTATCGTGCCTACGGTAAACGCTGGGTAGCCAAGTGCGGAGAGGATAACTGCTGGTGAAAAGTTAGAAATTCTGCATATTTGGACCAATTTAAGGTGAAAAAAGGGGTTGCTCCTTCGGCAAAACTAGGATAAAGTTGAGCCAAAAGGTCCCGATTCAGGAGCTCAAAGCCTAATTAATTTAATTATCTCTTCCATTCCATGGACCCGAGAATGCCAATATTAGCATGAATCGTACGGAAATGTAACTCGGTATTCAAACAACTATTCAGAGTTCCTAGAGCTCCTTGTACGGCTTGTTGGAAAACCCGTTGTAGGACCTGATTCATTGCCCTTTGTTTTTCAAAATAAAGGGTTTTACTAAAAAAAAAACCACTTAGAATAGCCAAACATATTATATTTGTCGAGAAATGCAAAATGATATGGAGATGATCCTCATTATCCATTTTGACCAATTGTATTATTTCCTTGTGTATCCCTATAGGAGGTTTTTGTGCATGTGTCTTTAGTTTCTCTTTTATTCCTTTTCTAGTCTTTCTCTTTTGATGTCGCAAAGTTGAAACCAAGAAATATCTGTTACATTCCTGATGTTTAGGACAACACCAATGCCAACTCCACTTGCATCACATTCAAGTTCGAAAGTCTTGTCAAAGTTCGGCAACACCAAAAACCAAAATCTGATAGATGCACTTTGATCTTCTTGAAACTAGTTCCGACCCGCACGAAAGGCGTAACGATCTGGGCACTGTCTCGGAGAGAGGCTCGGTGAAAAGTACATTGCCTTCTTGTTCTTGTTCTTCTGATCGATTGATTCAATTGGATGAAAGGGAAGAGAACACCAAAACTACTAGCAAAAAGAAAATCTCATGTACGGTTCTGTAAAGGGACAGTAAGGGTGACTTATCTATCAACTTTTCCACTATCAACCCCAAAAAACTAATAGCGGGTTGGTTACATCTACAACCCAAATGGAAACCAAGCCTTTCGTGGTTCAAAAACGCGGAATCTCGTCTCAATCATCATTTGTCAGGACTTTTCGGGGTAAGTTCTTTGGCTTCCGTCTTCTTGAGAAGAAAGAACGCATGAATCCTCGCTTTGAGCCTCTTGTGTATCCTTCACCTACGAGTGCACCTAACAAGGTTTTCCAGACCTAATAAACGTTCATTGCAAAGAAATGTTGATGGCCCACCGATTGTTGATCTTCCCCTTCTGATAGCGTAGTCAATAATATCGGATCCTAACCTTTTGATTCATTTGATTTCTTGTATATTTAGGTAGACCATAGGTACATTCCACTATTCGTCAATCTCACCCTCTCCTGCTTGAATGACACTAACGTAACCATCTGCATCAAGGAATAAGGGCATTCCGATTTCCCTAGTATCATCATTTTTGCCGCGCCAAATCAAATCAAAAAAATATCCAAAAATACAAAAGTAAAGAGAAAATGAATTAGTTAATTCAATAATAAGAGAGAAAAGGGGCCAGGACTTTATTTTGTTGCCCAAGTGAATCCCATTCAATCGTTTACTCGTGGAATGAGTCCGTTGGAAAATTCAAGAATGAATCAAATCTCCCCAAGTAGGATTCGAACCTACGACCAGTCGGTTAACAGCCGACCGCTCTACCACTGAGCTACTGAGGAACAAGGGGGGATTCGAAAAAAAATGGGTAAAAGGCGAGAACTTTTATATTTTTATATTATGAACCTTCAACTCTAAAATGCGAACAAAAGAATTTAGTCTAAAATACCAAAAAGAAGTAGATCGGTTTTTTTTCATTCTTCCTTTCGGCTCGAGAATTTCACGGGATAGAGATATGGTATAAGAAATAGGCTATTAAGGTCAAAATAGAAAAAACTCACATCGGGTTTAGGGATAATCAGGCTCGAACTGATGACTTCCACCACGTCAAGGTGTCTCCAAAGAGCAACTCTTCTCAAAATATCAAAACAAAAGGTGCTGAGTTGGAATCCCATTCTAAGGATTCTTGTGGTTCCGGGGAATCTAGCTACAGGAGAACCAGGAACGGGGAGATCTCCCCTTTTTCCGCCCGACCGCACCCATCGTGCTAGAGCCTTGAGCATTATACAAGGACGTGCTGTAGGAGTAACCCATTACCTTCTGGGTGGAATTGCCACAACATGGGCATTCTTCTTAGCGCACCTAAAAAAAGACGTCTGTAAAAGAATAAATCTGCTTTCAAGAGAAATAAACAAAGTTTTCTTAGTTTTTAGTATAGTTATTTAAAGAATAGATAGAAATAAGATTGCGTCTAATAGGATTTGTCCTTTATTATTTTGAGTGCAAATACCTAACTAAATACTAAGAAAACTCTCTGAGGGATTCGAATTAGCGCCACCCGACCGTATTTCCCCTGAGTTGAAAGAAAGGTGGGAAAAAAGATCAAACTGCTTATTGATAAAAAATAGGGTTTGAAACTTAGGTAATTAACTTCTTCTCCTTAACCCAAAAACAAATGGGATCTATTTTTGAGAAATCAAATTCAGTTTAAGATAGGGGAAATTAAGATAGCAATTTATGAGCCGTATGAGGTAGGAAACTCTCAAGTACGGTTCTAAGGGAAGGAACCTCCTACCAGTAGTCGCAAATATCTCCTTCTTCCCTAATCCAAGATTGGAGAAAGAAGATCTAAGAGGGACCTATGGAGAATGTCAATTCCAAGAAATTCTATCTTCTAGCAAGACATTCACCGAGCAAGCGGAAATCCTTTTGAAGGAAGCTATTCAGGAACAGCTGGAACGGTTTTCCCGTACATGAGATTTTCACCTCATACGGCTCCTCGGTCAATTCTTTCGAAGGGATCCTTTTCCTCGTTCGAGAGTCTCCGCCCTTCTTCCACTCCGTCCCGAAGACAAATAGGAATTCTCAAATTATTTACAAATAAAAAATATCTCAAAATAGGCTTGGAGGGATTTCTTTCCTATCTTTCGAGATCCACCCTACAATATGGGGTCAAAAAGCCAAAAAAAAGTGATTTTAGCCCTTATAAAAAGAAAACGGATTCTTGAACCTCTTTCACGCTCATGTCACGTCGAGGTACTGCAGAAAAAAGAACTGCAAAATCCGATCCTATTTTTCGTTGGTGAGGATGTTATTGATTGTGAACCCATATTAGGCTATTTACACAGAGGAATGGAAAAAATCGCGGAAAACAAAACTATTATACAATACTTACCAAGGACGCATACCCAAACGGAAACTAAGTTCCCACTCACGGCCCATATAACAAGCTACACCAAGTAAGAAGTGTAGAACAATTAGCTCATAAGGACCTCCGTGGTTTCAATTTCAACCAATCTGTAGTTGATAGTCAAGGTCGCGTTATTAATACTTGGGCTGATATCATCAACCGAGCTAATCTTGGTATGGAAGTAATGCACGAACATAATGCTCACAACTTCCCTCTAGACCTTCCGCCTTAGAGGGAAGCAACCGCGAAAGCGGGGGTCGACGAAGCGGAAGCGAGAATGTCGGCAGGGGGAGAAGTTCTAGATACTTTTCCGTACTTTGTATCTGGAATTCCATTACTAGAACATTTCTAGTTATTACTATTAATAATAAGAAGAAGAGCTGCCTACCTCTGAAGATCAAGGATCAAAGACTACAGGAGCAGCAATCAATAGGACTTTCCTAATCCTCCCTTCCGTACTTTGTATCTGGAGTACTTCACCTAATTTCCTCGGTAGGCTGTAACATAGTTGAGGTTGAATCTAAAGGATCTACAGCTGGATAAATACCCTTGGAGGCTAATCCTCTGGAAAGTACGGTAGTAGCATCCAAATGTGCAAATGTTGTGGCAGGAGCAGGGTCGGTCAAATCGTCTGCCGAATAAACCAACTTTAAGATGGAATAAGATGCTCGATAAGGCATGAGGTTCAGTATCATAACAGTACTGCTGTACTGAATAGTTTTATTATTCCTCCAATATACATACACCAGGGGATATAGGAGGTAACACTATCCCTACAAATTCCTTTTTTCTGACTCCCCCACTCCAGTCGTTGCTTTTCTTTCTATTAATTCAAAAGTAGCTGCTTACGCTTCAGCCACCCCATGTCCCCCCTGTGGTGTGGCGGCATGGGGATGTCAAAAGGAAAGGGATGGAGTTTTTCTCGCTTTTGGCGTAGCAGGCCTCCCTTTCTTTGGGAGGCCCGCGCGGCCTTTATTTACGCTAAAAGCAGTCTCATCAGCAGTGAAAGAACAACTTCCTAGCCGAATCAAAAGTTTCTGAAGTCAAACCTAGCGGCCTTGCAATGATAAGTAGTCCAGTCTAAGAAGAAGTGTTGTGATAATAAAAAATACGACTAAAAAAGATTCGTCGGAATAGCAGAATATAAAATTAAGAAATGCAAAAAAATAAAGGGGGAGCTGATACGTCTCAAACGTATCTATAATTTCTTATGTTCCATCCTACTTTTATGATGATACTCACATGTTTTATACACACTTTATGTCATTATTATGCATTTTCCGGCACTAACCTATTGACGAGATGTCGAAGAGCCGATTCTTGTTTTACTGCTGTTTTTGGTTTCAGAAATCCTAAAAAGGAAATATTCTCGGAATTGGACGAAATCAACGTCCAGGGTCTTATTTTTCCACGAAGCTTCCAGAAGACCGAAAGGGATACGAAGTGGGGCGACGAGGCGCCGCCACCATAGGGCCGCGCGGCCAGAGGGGGGCCCGCACCGCCCTATGGTGTGGGCCCCTCGTCAGCCCTCCGACTCCGCCCTTCCGCCTACTTAAAGCCTTCGTCGCGAAAACCCCAGTACCGAGAGCCACGATACGGAAAACCTTCCAGAGACGCCGCTGCCGCCAATCCCATCTCGGGGGATTCGAGAGATCGCCTCCGGCACCCTGCCGAAGAGGGGAATCATCTCCCGGAGGACTCTTCATCACCATGATCGCCTCCGGATTGATGTGTGAGTAGTTCACCCCTGGACTATGGGTCCATAGTAGTAGCTAGATGATTGTTTTCTCCTCATTGTGCTATCATGTTAGATCTTGTGAGCTGCCTATCATGATCAAGATCATCTATTTGTAATGCTACATGTTGTGTTTGTTGGGATCCGATGAATATGGAATACTATGTCAAGTTGATTATCAATCTATCATATATGTGTTGTTTATGTTCTTGCATGCTCTCCGTTGCTAGTAGAGGCTCTGGCCAAGTTGATACTTGTGACTCCAAGAGGGAGTATTTATGCTCGATAGTGGGTTCATGCCTCCATTGAATCTGCGACGATGTGAGAAAGTTCTAAGGTTGTGGATGTGCTGTTGCCACTAGGGATAAAACATCAATGCTTTATCTAAGTATATTTGTGTTGATTACATTACGCACCATACTTAATGCAATTGTCTGTTGTTTGCAACTTAATACTGGAAGGGGTTCGGATGAAAACCTGAAGGTGGAATTTTTTAGGCATAGATGCATGCTGGATAGCGGTCTATGTACTTTGTCGTAATGCCCTGATTAAATCTCATAGTAGTCATCGTCATATATGTATGTGCATTGTTATGCCTTCTCTATTTGTCAATTGCCCAACTGTAATTTGTTCACCCAACATGCTATTTCTTATCGGAGAGACACCACTAGTGAACTGTGGACCCCGGTCCGTTCTTTACATCTGAAATACAATCTACTGCAAACTCTGTTCATTACTGTTCTTCGCAAAAAAACATCATCTTCCACACTATACATTTAATCCTTTGTTTACAGCAAGCCGGTGAGATTAACAACCTCACTGTTAAGTTGGGGCAAAGTATTGTGATTGTGTTGTGCACGTTCCACGTTGGCGCCGGAATCCCTGGTGTTGCGCCGCACTACACTCCGCCACCAACAACCTTCACGTGTTCCTTGACTCCTACTGGTTCGATAACCTTGGTTTCTTACTGAGCGAAAACTTGTTGCTGTACGCATCACACCTTCCTCTTGGGGTTCCCAACAGACGTGTTTCAACTACACGCCAGCAAGACTTTTTCTGGCGCCGTTGCCGGGGAGATCAAGACACGCTGCAAGGGGGGTCTTCCACATCCAATCTCTTTACTTTGTTTTTCTCTTGCTTTACTTTATTTTATTTACTGCTTTGTTTTCTCTCTATATCAAAAATACAAAAAAATTAGTTACTTGCATTTACTTTATTTAGTTTGCTTTATTTACTACTGCTAAAATGGGTACTGCTGAGAATACTAAGTTGTGTGACTTCACTAGCACAAATAATAATGATTTCCTATGCACACCTATTGCTCCACCGCCTTGCTACAGCAGAATTTTTTGAAATTAAACCTGCTTTACTAAATCTTGTTATGAGAGAGCAATTTTCCGGTGTTAGTTACGATGATGCTTGCTGCCCATCTTAATAATTTTTTTGAACTTTGTGAAATGCAAAAGTATAAGGATGTAGATGGTGACATTATAAAATTAAAATTGTTTCCTTTCTCTTTAAGAGGAAGAGCTAAAGATTGGTTGCTATCTTTGCCTAAAAATAGTATTGATTCATGGACTAAATGTAAAGATGCTTTCATTGGTATATATTATCCTCCCGCTAAAATTATATCTTTGAGAAGTAGCATAATGAATTTTAAGCAATTGTATAATGAACATGTTGCCCAAGCATGGGAAAGAATGAAATCTTTGGTAAAGAATTTCCCTACCCATGGACTAACTACATGGATGATCATCCAAACCTTTTATGCAGGATTGAATTTTTCTTCGCGGAACCTATTGGATTCAGCTGCTGGAGGTACTTTCATGTCCATCACCTTAGGCGCGGCAACAGAGCTTCTTGATGATATGATGATCAATTACTCTGAATGGCACACTGAGAGGGCTCCACAAGGTAAGAAGGTAAATTCTGTCGAAGAAACCTCCTCCTTGAGTGATAAGATTGATGCTATAATGTCTATGCTTGTGAATGGTAGATCTAATGTTAATCCTAATAATGTTCCTTTAGCTTCATTGGTTGCTCAAGAAGAACGTGTTGATGTGAACTTCATTAAAAATAATTTCAACAACAATGCTTATAGGAATAATTCTGGTAACAACTATAGGCCATATCCTTCTAATAATGGTAATGATTATGGGAATTCTTATGGGAATTCTTACAACAATAATAGGAGTGTACCCCCTGGTCTTGAATCCATGCTTAAAGAATTTATTAGTACACAAACTGCTTTTAACAAATCTGTTGAAGAAAAGCTTGATAAAATTGATATTCTTGCTTCTAAGGTTGATAGTCTTGCCTCTGATGTTGATCTTTTAAAATTGAAAGTTATGCCTAATGAAGATAAAGATATTAAGTCATTTTCTACAGCAAACGCCATCCAAGTACGAATTAATGAAAATATTAGATTGATGGCTGAATTGCATGCTAGGTGGGAAAGAGACGAAAAACTTGCTAAAGAGAATAATGTAGCTAAAGTTTGGACTATTACCAACACTAATAATGTTGATGCTTCACATGTTGCTAAACCTCCTACTATCAATGGTAAAATAATTGGTGTTGGCAATGTTTCTACTCCTAGTACAAAGCGTGCAAAGTTGCTCGAAGCTACTCGAACTTACTAAAACTGCTCGAAACTGTTTGTGATAAAACTGCTGAAATTTTTCAAAATATTGGGGACAATGATCCCATTGCTGTAGATCATAATGGTTTAGATTTTGATGATTGTCATATCTCTGAAGTTATAAAGTTCTTACAAAAACTTGCTAAAAGTCCGAATGCTAGTGCTATAAATTTGGCCTTTACAAAACATATTACAAATCCTCTCATAAAAGCTAGAGAAGAGAAATTAAAACTTGAAACTTCTATTCCTAGGAAGTTAGAAGATGATTGGGAGCCCATCATTAAGATGAATGTCAATGATTTTGATTGTAATGCTTTATGTGATCTTGGTGCAAGTATTTCTGTTAGGGATTTCTATTTTCGTGCCCTCGGGTCCTTAGTTGTGCTCAGTTTTCCCCAGCTCCTTAGTTTTTCCTCAGTTTTCCCCAAGACCTTGTCCGAAACCCGCAGAAGGAGCTCGGACGGAAGGAATCCGTTAAGTTGGCCGTTCCGTGCTGACGAGTGGGGTCGTGTCGTTTGTGGGGCCGCGTCGTGTGGGGCTGGTAGGAAAGAACCGCGTGGGACGGGACGAGACCATGTTTGTGTGGCCGTAGCGTGTGGGGCCGTAGCGTGTGGAGCCGTAGCGTGTGGAGCCGTGTGGGTCCGGGACGTGGGCACGAGTGGTTTCGTCTCTTTCGCCCAGATTAGCAGTTTTCAATGTACCTTTTTCCTCTCTCTCGCTTGATCTCATTCATATTTGATAGCCCAAATTGGTAGCAAATCTAGAGCAGCTTCTCCTTCTTGTTTTTTAACGATATTCATTTCTTTATGCCTTCGTTTTTACCCAATCAGGTAGGAAATCTAGGGCACAAATCCAGAAAAAATATAGGATAAGCTGCATACAGCAGCCAACATAGCATAGATATATTCACGATAGATCCAACAGTAGTACCGATAGAACCCTATGATACGTCTCCGACGTATCGATAATTTCTTATGTTCCATGCCACATTATTGATGATATCTACATGTTATATGCACACTTTATGTCATATTCGTGCATTTTCTGGAACTAACCTATTAACAAGATGCCGAAGAGCCGTAGTCTGTTTTCGTTGTTTTTGGTTTCGAAATCCTAGTAACGAAATATTCTCGGAATTGGACGAAATCAACGCCCGGGGTCCTATTTTGCCACGAAGCTTCCGGAAGACCGAAGAGGAGTCGAAGTGGGGCCACGAGGCGCCGCCACACTAGGGCGGCGCGGCCCATGCCCTGGCCGCGCCGACCTATGGTGTGGGGCCCTCGTGTGGCCCCCCGCGTTGCCCTTCCGCCTACTTAAAGCCTCCGTCGCGAAATCCCTAGTACCGAGAGCCACGATACGGAAAACCTTCCAGAGACGCCGCCGCCGCCAATCCCATCTCGGGGGATTCTGGAGATCTCCCCGGCACCCTGCCGGAGAGGGGATTCATCTCCCGGAGGACTCTTCACCGCCATGGTCGCCTCCGGAGTGATGAGTGAGTAGTTCACCCCTGGACTATGGGTCCATAGCGGTAGCTAGATGGTTGTCTTCTCCTCATTGTGCTTCATTGTTGGATCTTGTGAGCTGCCTAACATGATCAAGATCATCTATCCGTAATGCTATATGTTGTGTTTGTCGGGATCCGATGGATAGAGAATACTATGTTATGTTAATTATCAAGTTATTACCTATGTGTTGTTTATGATCTTGCATGCTCTCCGTTATTAGTAGAGGCTCGGCCAAGTTTTTGCTCTTAACTCCAAGAGGGAGTATTTATGCTCGATAGTGGGTTCATGCCTCCATTGAATCCGGGACGATGTGACGAAAGTTCTAAGGTTGTGGATGTGCTGTTGCCACTAGGGATAAAACATTGATGCTATGTCTAAGGATGTAGTTATTGATTACATTATGCACCATACTTAATGCAATTGTCCGTTGTTTTGCAACTTAATACCGGAAGGGGTTCGGATGATAACTCTGAAGGTGGACTTTTTAGGCATAGATGCATGCTGGATGGCGGTCTATGTACTTTGTCGTAATGCCCAATTAAATCTCACTATATTTATCATGACATGTATGTGCATTGTTATGCCCTCTCTATTTGTCAATTGCCCGACTGTAATTTGTTCACCCAACATGCTTTTACCTTATGGGAGAGACACCTCTAGTGAACTGTGGACCCCGGTCCATTCTTTTATACTGAAATACAAATCTGCTGCAATACTTGTTCTTACTGTTTTCTTGCAAACAATCATCTTCCACACAATACGGTTAACCCTTTGTTACAGCAAGCCGGTGAGATTGACAACCTCACTCGTTTCGTTGGGGCAAAGTACTTTGGTTGTGTTGTGCGGGTTCCACGTTGGCGCCGGAATCTCTGGTGTTGCGCCGCACTACATCCCGCCGCCATCAACCTTCAACGTGCTTCTTGACTCCTACTGGTTCGATTAAACCTTGGTTTCTTACTGAGGGAAATTTGCCGCTGTGCGCATCACACCTTCCTCTTGGGGTTCCCAACGGACGTGTCAACTACACGCATCAAGCAAAATTTCTGGCGCCGTTGCCGGGGAGATCAAGACACGCTGCAAGGGGAGTCTCCACTTCCCAATCTCTTTACTTTGTTTTTGTCTTGCTTTATTTTATTTACTACTTTGTTTGCTGCGTTATATCAAAACACAAAAAAATTAGTTGCTAGCTTTACTTTATTTGCTATCTTGTTCGTTATATCAAAAACACAAAAAAAATTAGTTACTTGCATTTACTTTATCTAGTTTGCTTTATTTACTACTACTAAAATGGCCACTCCTGAAAATACTAAGTTGTGTGACTTCACAACCACAAATAATAATGATTTCCTATGCACACCTATTGCTCCACCTGCTACTACAGCAGAATTCTTTGAAATTAAACCTGCTTTACTGAATCTTGTTATGCGAGAGCAATTTTCTGGTGTTAGTTCGGATGATGCTGCTGCCCATCTTAATAACTTTGTTGAATTGTGTGAAATGCAAAAGTATAAAGATGTAGATGGTGACATTATAAAATTAAAATTGTTTCCTTTCTCATTAAGAGGAAGAGCTAAAGATTGGTTGCTATCTCTCGCCTAAGAATAGTATTGATTCCTGGACTAAATGCAAGGATGCTTTTATTGGTAGATATTATCCCCCTGCTAAAATTATATCTTTGAGAAGTAGCATAATGAATTTTAAACAATTGGATAATGAACATGTTGCTCAAGCTTGGGAAAGAATGAAATCTTTGGTTAAAAATTGCCCAACCCATGGACTCGACTACTTGGATGATCATCCAAACCTTTTATGCAGGACTGAACTTTTCTTCGCGGAACCTATTGGATTCAGCTGCTGGAGGTACCTTTATGTCCATCACTCTTGGTGAAGCAACAAAGCTCCTTGATAATATGATGATTAATTACTCTGAATGGCACACGGAAAGAGCTCCACAAGGTAAGAAGGTAAATTCTGTTGAAGAATCCTCTTCCTTGAATGATAAGATTGATGCTATTATATCTATGCTTGTGAATGATAGGACTAATGTTGATCCTAATAATGTTCCGTTAGCTTCATTGGTTGCCCAAGAAGAACATGTTGATGTAAACTTCATTAAAAATAATAATTTCAACAACAATGCTTATCGGAACAATTCTAGTAATAACTATAGGCCATATCCTTATAATAATGGTAACGGTTATGCTAATTCTTATGGGAATTCTTACAACAATAATAGGAACACACCCCCTGGACTTGAAGCTATGCTTAAAGAATTTATTAGTACACAAACTGCCTTTAACAAATCTGTTGAGGAAAAGCTCCATAAAATTGATATTCTCGCTTCTAAGGTTGATAGTCTTGCCTCTGATGTTGATCTTTTGCAATCGAAAGTTATGCCTAATAGGTATATTGAAAATAAAATTGTTACTACAGCAAATGCCATCCAAGTTAGAATTAATGAGAATATAAGATTAATGGCTGAACTGCGTGCTAGGTGGGATAGAGAAGAAAATGAAAAACTAGCTAAAGAGAAAAATGTAGCTAAAGTTTGGACTATTACCACCACTAGCAATGCTAATGATTCACATGTTGCTGCACCTCCTACTATTAATGGTAAAATAATTGGTGTTGGCAATGTTTCTACTCCTAGTGCAAAGCGCAAAATTACCTGAAACTGCTAAAACTGCTGAAACTGCCTGTGATAAAACTGCTGAAATTTTTTCCAACCTTGGGGATGATAATCCCATTGATTTAGATTGTAATGATTTAGATTTTGATGATTGCCACATCTCTGAAGTTATAAAGTTCTTACAAAAACTTGCTAAGAGTCCCAATGCTAGCGCTGTAAACTTGGCTTTCACAAAACATATTACAAATGCTCTCATAAAAGCTAGAGAAGAGAAACTAAAACTTGAAACTTCTATTCCTAGAAAGCTAGAGGATGGTTGGGAGCCCATCATTAAAATGAGGGTCAATGATTTTGATTGTAATGCTTTATGTGATCTTGGTGCAAGTATTTCTGTTATGCCTAAAAAAGTCTATGATATGCTTGACTTGCCACCATTGAAAAATTGTTATTTGGATGTTAATCTCGCTGATAATGCTAAGAAGAAACCTTTGGGGAAAGTTGATAATGTTCATATTATGGTTAACAATAACCTTGTCCCCGTTGATTTTGTTGTCTTGGATATTGAATGCAATGCATCTTGCCCCATTATATTGGGAAGACCTTTTCTTCGAACCGTTGGTGCTACTATTGATATGAAGGAAGGTAATATTAAATATCAATTTCCTCTCAAGAAAGGTATGGAACACTTCCCTAGAAAGAGAATGAAGTTACCTTATGATTCTATTATTAGAACAAATTATG
>NC_061511.1:99061300-99081367 GCF_022539505.1 Lolium rigidum | reverse complement strand
CCCAACTCTTTTCTCCTCATCCAAGAGCACATCAAGGTGAACCAAATGGTGTTGACCAACCTTGCTGACTCATCTCCAAATTCTTATTTTGAGCAAGCAAAATTGGAACTTTGAAACAGAAACAAGATCATACCAATTTTGGATTTCACAAAACCTTGACCATTTTGCAAACCAACATCACCACTGTGTGCCAAACATTATTTGACTCACACCCAAGAAAAAGTTTGGCAAAATTCAAATTCAAATCTCATGCGGCCATTTCATCGAACACCTGGCAGGCATGAATCTGGATTGATCATACATGCTTATATCCATTGGATTTTTGCCTAAACCAGAGATGAATTGTGATCATTACTGTATTTCTACACCCCCTGGACCAAACCATGCACTTGGAGGCAATGATCAAAGCAAGGGATTGACAAAACCGTGGCCATGTCGTGCACCATGCCACTCCCCTTGCCACTCATCATCCCTGCCCTCTCCTCTCACCTCAGCCATGTCCTGGAGACTCTCCACTCTCTCCTGATCATGACCACGCCAGCCCTTGGCCCAGGAGAGGCTCACACTGGCCAGCCCCGTACGCGCCCAGGATGCCCAGACGCGCCAGAGCGCGCATGATCACGTCCCTGGACGCGCCAGTACACCACCTCGCCTCGTCGCCTCCGTCCTCGCCTCGCCATCAGCGCTCGCCAGTAGCATCGCCAAGACACCAGCTAGCTGCCAAACATGCTCTCTCTCGCCCCCGTGCCCTGTCGCCGTCGTCCTCGTCGACGACTTCCGCCGGACCCGTGACAGACGTTGAAGCCTCCCGAGCCATCCCGTCCGCTTTTCTCTGCACCAGCAAGCACTCGAGGACCTCCTTGACACCAGGAACCCCACGCCGTCCTCACCTTGCCCCTTCGCAGCCCAGAGAGCCATTGCCATGGACGCCACCGTGAACCCCCGCAGCACCCCTCGCCCGCTATAAATAGAGCACTCCCCCGCTCCAATTCTGCACACCATCCTCCTCGCTTCTCCTAACTGATCCTCCTCGAGCACAGCCACGTACTAATTTGATCCACAGGGCCCCAATTCGTCGCTGGAGTACTGTGGAGCTGCCGCAGAAGGAGCCGGAGCTAGGAGCCACCCCAGGAGACGCCGCCAGTACCAGGAGCTCCGCCGCCGTCGACAACCTTGCCCTGCATCAACGCCGACGATCGCCGGACCTCCGGTGAGCCGCCGACCCCCTAGCCTTGCCGCCAGTAGCGCTCGATCTCGTCTGAGACGACGATGATCCACCGCCGTTAGATCAGCTTCTAATCCAACGCTCCATAGCCTGCGTACCGTTTCAGTGTTTGATTAGCCACTGACAGGCGGGTCCTGCTGTCAGGCAGCCCACGCGTGCGAGACGCGCAGTTGGGCCGGCCCATTTTCTTTTCTCTCTCTGGCCCAGTTTCTTTTCCCGCCAGAGCCCACGAATTCAAATTTGTTTAGTTAGTTAATTTCAAATTTTAATACTGATGTTGGGTTCCAAATTGAATAATTTCAAATCTACAAACCCAAATTGAGTGATTCCAATTTTGTGTGAAAGTAGATTAAATTCTCTAGCAAACCCCACTGGTCTCAAACCCTAGTTCATTATAGATCGCTGGCAAGAAAAATAACAAGTGAGTACCTTTTCAAATTTCAAACAATTATTAAAAATCAACCATAATGAATTTTGAGGTGGTTCCAATTCTCATAATTCACATTTAAAAAACTCTAATTTTTTATGCAAAAATATGATATAGTTGTTTCAGATGATCATGGGATAGAATCAAATAATGGCTATGGAACTTTGGATTAAGAATTGGTGGAATACCCGGCAATCCGAAACTCTCTTACCTTATATTCAAGAGAAAAGGATTCTAGAAAGATTCATAGAATTAGAAGAACTTTCTCTCTTGGACGAGATGATAAAAGAGAAACTAAAGACACATGCACAAAAACCTCCTATAGGGATACACAAGGAAATAATACAATTGGTCAAAATGGATAATGAGGATCATCTCCATATCATTTTGCATTTCTCGACAAATATTCCTCTTTCTAAAGAGATTCGATTCGGAACTCTTATATGTCCAAGGTCAATATGGAAATTCTTTCAGAGGTTTTCCCTTACTTTGTCCGTGTCAACAAACAATTCGAAATACCTCGACTTTTTCCTAATTGAAATACATACATTTGATTCAGAAGCTATTGGCATGGTAAGAAAAGATGTAAGTATTTTATATACCAGAGGGGAGGGGCTATCTAAATCCTAAAGTAAAGGCCAGCGATCCAAGTAGAAATACCAACGGGCAAGTGCCTGATCGATTTGATCAGGCCGTGTAGAAACAAGGTTCAAATCGTTCGTTCGTTAGGATGCCTCAGCTGCATACATCACTATAAATGTTTCGCCATATTATTAAGTATTCTCCTTTAGTTTTTTTCTCTATCTAGAAGTGGAATAGAATAACCCGGTTGAAGGGTAATGATCATACGTCTGTAATGCATTGTATGTCCCACTGTTTCTTTACCCAAGAAAAAGTATTTTTATTTTCCATGTCCAATCGCGGATCCCTGAATTTCTACAATAAATTAGATAGGTAGCTAATATTAGTTCCCTATACACGAGTCTGTTGTCATTCTACTGCAACAGTTGTACTAGAATGATGAATAGCTTAAGCAGGTAGAAATGGAAAGAATTTGGCTAAAATGGAAAAGGGATTTCTTTCTAAAGAAAGCTGCTAATTTGATTAATATCAGGAACAGGAAATTGAATGAATTTATGCTTCACTAATTGAATGATAAATGACTAAAAGCGAAGGAGATAAACGGTTTAAACAAAAAAAATACCCAAAATTTCAAACATGTATCTAGAATTACTGGAAAGCCGGTTACCCATCTCCATAATGGAAGATTACACAATTCAAACAATTAGGAATTCGACTGAAAATAAAATAGACGAAGAGAAATCGTCGAATTCAAGTTGTGATAGAGCTGACCGCCTGCACCAAACCCATTAAGTTGTCAATCTTATTACACTTCCGAGTCCAGAAAGTAAAACTAACTTTGACTAACTCATCTATGACCATGCTGGTAGTACTATGATTGCCTTAGAGCGCAGATGTTTCTGTCCCTAGGAACGTGATGCTTAGGCTCGAGCCGTATGAGGAGAAAACCTCCTATACGTTTCTAGGGGGGCGTCAGTAGTAATTCTAGGTACTATTGCATGTAATGTAGGTTTAGCGGTTCTCGAGCCATCAATGATTGGTGAACCGGCGGATCCATTTGCAACTCCTTTGGAAATATTACCCGAGTGGTACTTCTTTCCCGTGTTTCAAATACTCTGTGAAAAGAAAAAGAAATTATTTCGAAATCTAATGATTAGAATAGCGGCAGATAATAAGGATCCGCCCAAAAGAATTGCATAGCTTAGTGGTAGTCGAACGAATAGCAATCCATGCTGCCAACTAGTAAACCAAGAGGTTTTGTTTGGTCGAAAGTCTCCTCCGCTTACAACAATACAAGCTATTAAGTGAGAAAACATCCCGTTTTCACCATCTAAACCAATTAGCAAACTCTTGCTTTGATTTTATGGGGTACCTTTCAAGTGTACCAAAAAGTCCTTTCTTAGTAAAGAATCAAATGCTGGATAATTCATTTCTAATAGATACTCTAATCCAAAAATTGGATACCATAGTTCCCGCTACTGCCCTCATAGGATACTTATCAAAAGCTATAATTCGGAATAGTGGCCAAAACCTTGGGAAAATCTAAGTTAATGATCAATAGGTTTGGATAAAGAATTTAGGAAGGATATTCTCATACTAAGCTCCTTTGAAAAAGCACTGAGCTATAGCCCTTAT
Organism: Lolium rigidum; assembly: GCF_022539505.1. Taxonomy (NCBI): domain Eukaryota; kingdom Viridiplantae; phylum Streptophyta; class Magnoliopsida; order Poales; family Poaceae; genus Lolium; species Lolium rigidum. The sequence continues at coordinate 99,077,498 of NC_061511.1, read as the reverse complement.
AAGGAGTTGGATCTTTGATTGAGTAATTTTTATTTTTTTATTGACCTCCTCCAGACCAGAGAGGAGGTCAAATTCGAGTTGCAAGTCAACTTTGTTTTGGTAAGTTATTTTACTCTGCTTCGACATAAGATAGATGGAATCACGCTCTGTAGGATTTGAACCTACCCCGAAAGAAAAAGAGATACCCAAGTTTCAGAATTTACACTCTATTCATTCAATATTTCCCTTTTTAGAAGACTAGTAATGGAATTCCATATTGTGAATCCTTTATTCTTGCCTGCTTCAAGATATGATGACTAATTTAAAAAATCAACCTTGGGATAAAGAGTTCATCTCATAAAGTTCCACGCTCGCAGTTTGTTCAAGAAGGTTAGACCTAATCCAACAAACTGAAAAAAAACAGTAGGTATAGATAGTCCGTGAATAGCCAACCATCGCACTGTAAAAATAGGATAGGTTCGATCTATGGTCATTGAGGGCCTCCTAAAAGGATCTACTAAATTCGCGTGCAAAGGTTTCCTCGGGCCAGACGAACATTGATCCTCGAGTGCAAAGGCAGAAGGGAGCTTGACTGCAAGACTCACCCGTCGAGCAGAGACGAAAGTCGGCCTTAGTGATCCGACGGTGCCGAGTGGAAGGGAATATGAATACTTGTTCTATTTTTTTTGATCTCTGTGGCGGGTGTCTTATCAGTTACAGATTGTGAAGATCAACTTTATGATCGTGAAAGCTTCCTAGATGGACATCCATTATGCGGCATAGGTGTTACATCCCGTGTACAACTTAATCGCACACCGCTTTTAACAATGGCTCGTAATGCGGCATCTCTTTCACTACCAGCACCCTTTACCACTGTTTTTACATAAATAATAAGTAAAAAAGCAGTAGGAATTAGAATGAACAGTGCAGTAGCAATAAATGCGAATTTTTTCCATTTGTATTTCTACTTGAATCATAGAGAAGAAGAATTTCTTGGTTTATCAAATGATGATACATAGTACATGAGTGAAAAAGATACCGCGAGCACGATCTTTTTCAATAAAATCATCGCGCAATAAATCAACAAAACCTAAAGTCATTTCGCGTTCCCCATTGAGGGCCTCCTAAAAGGATCTACTAAATTCATCGAGTTGTTCTAAAGAATCAAAACGGTCGGTTATTAACGGAATTCCTTGTCGTCTTCCTAAGCTATGTTCTTTTCCTTATCTTTTAGTAAACAAGTCAAGTCTTATCATTAATAGGGAAGTGAGCGACAAAGAAATCCTACAGTCTTTTTGTCTTTATCTTCGAGGTTGAGAACCCGTCGCTGTCTCGGTTGTGATACCGGAGGCTCTAGGGAAGTCGGAGGAGAGAGCAAAAGAAATTCTCATCGAAACATCGAGAAATTGTGCATATAGAAAACTCTAAAGAAAGAAAAAAAAAAGGAGACCCATGCCATGATTTTAAAATCAATACCCAGGACGGTGGTTCCTCCCGCCTGGCAGGTCTAAGAATACAACCCCTACGACACAGTTGAAACCAATTGTCTCTCACTCCATGGCCAATATACCAGTTGGTCCTATAGATATGACCTGCAATTAGGAAAAGAATAGCAATAGCTAAATGATGGTGCGCAATATCAGTCAGCCATAGACCACCGGTTACTGGATCTAGTCGTCCGCGAATGTTACTATTGTTTCTTTCTCCTCCTTCATATTTACCTTTTCTATTTTTGCCAATAAATGATGAGCTACAAAAGGATTCCTGTCACAATAAATTACTTTTCTAGCAATCCGACCGGCTTTCTTCCTTAAGTTCTAAAGAATGGGGTTACGAGGTCGAGGTAAGAAGTTATTGGATAAGTCCACTTTTTTCATCGGTTCCAGGCCAGGGGAAGACCAAAGATCTTGCGCGGTAGGTCCGCCAGAAAAACGAAAAAGAGAAAGAAGTCTCGGTAATCTATTCATGCTCGTTCCAAGTTCGAAGTACCTTTTCTTTTGGCCAAAGAGTTGCCCGAAATGAGCACTAAAGACTTTTCAAGAGATCTCCTCCAAATCACCGGTATGACTGTCGAAATCGTGAGCATCGGCATGTAGGTTCCAGATCCAAGTGGTAGTATCGGGGTATTTCTTGGTTTCAACTTTGCGACATCAAAAGAGAAAGACTAGAAAAGGAATATATAGAACAAGAACCTTTTTAAAGCGTATAAGCCGACCCGGCTTGAAATGAGGGAATCCATCAAAATAATTCAACAAGCTATAGAAAAAATTCCTGGAGGCCCTTATGAGAATTTAGAAGTCCGACGCTTTAAGAAAGCAAAGACTTCCGAATGGAATGATTTTGAATATAAATTTCTTGGTAAAAAACCTTCACCCAATTTTGAATTATCAAAGCAAGAGCTTCCTCTTTGGAATAGAAACAGGCTATTTCTACATAGGGAAAGTCGTGTGCAATGAAAAATGCAAGCACGATTTGGGGAGGGGTTTTTCTCTATTGTAACAAGGACCAATTATCTACTCCATCCGACTAGTTCCGGGTTCGAGTCCCGGGCAACCCCAACTCCCTTGCATTGCCAGAATCCATGTTCGATATTTGAAACGGGTTGACCTCCATGCTTCTCTCATGGTACAATCCTCTTCCCAATCCATCCCGAATTTGGTGGTTAAACTCTACTGCGGTGACGATACTGTAGGGGAGGTCCTGCGGCAAAATAGCTCGCAAAAACATCTCGGAACAAGGTTCTAGCCCCATGCCAAATGTGTCCGAAAAAGAAGAGCAAAGCAAAGGTAGCATGACCAAAAGTGAACCAACCCCTTGGACTGCTGCGAAAAACACCATCTGATTTCAAAGTAGCCCGATCTAATTCAAAAATTTCCCCTAATTGGGAACGCCTCGCATATTTTTTAATAGTAGCAGGATCAGAATAACTTACTCCATTAAGTTCGCCACCATAGAACTCCACAACTTCGGAATTGGGCACAGTATCAAAGATCTTTTAGAAGCGCATACTCCTCCGGGGGGTCGATTAGGGCGTGGGCATAAGGGCCTTTACGACACAATCAATAATTCAATTCATTTTCAATTAGGCCTTGCTCTAGCTTCTTTAGGGGTTATTACTTCCTTAGTAGCTCAACATATGTACTCTTTACCGGCTTATGCATTTATAGCACAAGACTTTACTACTCAGCTGCTTTATATACTATCTGTAACTCAATACAAAAATCAATAGGCTCTGTCAAGTTAGCTATAGGCGAAGCGGTTGAGTGTCGCACCCTAGATGGCTAAAGTCCAGTAGCCGAAAGCATCACTAGCTTACGCTCTGACCCGAGTAGCGATGTAGATGCTACATAGTGGGTTCTAATCCTTCAGAGACTACGAGTGTAATAGGAGCCCCATCCATTGACAAAAGGATCACCCTAAGATGATTGCGCTACGGCGCTGAAGTATGTAACCGATGCCATACTCCCAGGAAAAGCTCGAACGACCTTCAACAAAAGGGTACCTGTACCCGAAACCAACACAGGAATATCTATCCTAATGCCAAAAAAATTTACTATGTTTAGTAGCTTTTCAATGGCTTCTCTTGCCTTACCAGGAATGAGTGGTTTTGTCGCAGGAAACTCTCAAGTACGGTTCTAAGGGAAGGAACCTCCTATTCCAACCAAACCAAACATCTAAACCATGCTAATATAGATTCCTAGATCCAGTGCGCTTGAAAAGATCTCCTTCTTTGATAGCGGTATCACTACCAAAGACAACAATACCTACATTCTCATTCTCAAGATTCAAGGCTATTCCTTTCACACCGCTGGCAAATTCCACCAGCCCCGTCAGTCCCGAACTAGGGTTCAATGAATGGAGAAATTCATATTTCCTTTTTATGTAAGACCTCTTTTGCCCATCTCAGTTCTACTGCTTATTTGGATGAATCTTATCAAGAAAACCCGCTTAGGGGATTTCATGAGGCTAACCACATGCGCCATGTGAAACATGGCAAATAGGAAAGATCTTTCTTGTACCAATTTTTCCTGGCACATTACTAAATCTGCTGGCGACCACAGCTCGATATGGTTCATTTCAGTACTCATTCTCTCGGTATGGTTCACCACATGCCTGTGATCGATCTCAAGCTAGGTTTGGTATCGGTATCGGAGAAGTACGGATTGTGAATCCACCATGCGCGGGTTCAATTCCCGTCGTTCTCCCCAAGTAGGATTCGAACCTACGACCAGTCGGTTAACAGCCGACCGCTCTACCACTGAGCTATTGAGGAACAAGGGGGGATTCTTGGTTTTTACATCTTTTCATCAAAGAGTTGAACAATGAAGATAGATGGCAAATGCCTGATCGATTTGAGCAGGTCGTGTAGGAACAAGGTTCAAATCGTTCGTTCGTTAGGATGAGCTCGATTACTTTCATTATAATATATATAGGTCTGGTCCGGCCCTTTCGAATAAAACATCAACAAAGTGGTTTGTAGTTCCCGTGTTAAAATCAGTCTTCGACTGATACTACCTAAAAGGGTGATACGTCCCAAACCTATCTATAATTTCTTATGTTCCATGCTACTTTTATGATGATACTCACATGTTTTATACACATTACATGTCATTATTATGCATTTTCCGGCACTAACCTATTGACGAGATGCCGAAGAGCCGATTGCTCGTTTTCTGCTGTTTTTGGTTTCAGAAATCCTAGTAAGGAAATATTCTCGGAATTGGACGAAATCAACGCCCAGGGTCCTATTTTTCCACGGAGCTTCCAGAAGACCGGAGGAGACACGAAGTGGGGCCACGAGGCGACGACGCGCCAGGGCGGCGCGGCCCAGGCCCTGGCCGCGCGGCCCTAGCGTGTGGGTCCCTCGTGACGCCTCCTGACCTGCCCTTCCGCCTACTTAAAGCCTTCGTCGTGAAACCCCCAGTACCGAGAGCCACGATACAGAAAACCTTCCAGAGACGCCGCCGCCGCCAATCCCATCTCGGGGATTCAGAGATCGCCTCCGGCACCCGTGCCGAGAGGGGAATCATCTCCCATAGGACTCTACACCGCCATGGTCGCCTCCGGAGTGATGTGTGAGTAGTTCATCCCTGGACTATGGGTCCATAGCAGTAGCTAGATGGTTGTCTTCTCCTCATTGTGCTATCATGTTAGATCTTGTGAGCTGCCTATCATGATCAAGATCATCTATTTGTAATCCTACATGTTGTGTTTGTTGGGATCCGATGAATATTGAATACTATGTCAAGTTGATTATCAATCTATCATATATGTTGTTTATGTTCTTGAATGCTCTCCGTTGCTAGTAGAGGCTCTGGCCAAGTTGATACTTGTGACTCCAAGAGGGAGTATTTATGCTCGATAGTGGGTTCCTGCCTCCATTGAATCTGGGGGGGAGTGACATCAACCTCTAAGGTTGTGGATGTGTTGTTGCCACTAGGGATAAAACATCGATGCTTTGTCTAAGGATATTTGTGTTGATTACATTACGCACCATACTTAATGCAATTGTCTGTTGTTTGCAACTTAATACTGGAAGGGGTTCAGATGATAACCCGAAGGTGGACTTTTTAGGCATAAATGCATGTCCGGATAGCGGTCTATGTACTTTGTCGTAATGCCCTGATTAAATCTCATAGTACTCATCATGATATATGTATGTGCATTGTTATGCCTTCTTTATTTGTCAATTGTCCAACTGTAATTTGTTCACCCAGCATCTGTTTATCTTATGGGAGAGACACCACTAGTGAAATCTGGACCCCGGTCCAATTCTTTACATCTGAAATACAATCTACTTTGCCTTATGGGAGAGACACCACTAGTGATAGGAGTCAAGGAACACGTGAAGGTTGTTGGTGGCAGAGTGTAGTGTGGCGCAACACCAGGGATTCCGGCGCCAACGTGGAACCTGCACAACACAATCACAATACTTTGCCCCAACTTAACAGTGAGGTTGTCAATCTCACCGGCTTGCTGTAAACAAAGGATTAAATGTATAGTGTGGAAGATGATATTTGTTTGCAAAGAACAGTAATGAACATAGTTTGCAGTAGATTGTATTTCAGATGTAAAGAACGGACCGGGATCCACAGTTCACTAGTGGTGTCTCTCCGATAAGAAATAGCATGTTGGGTGAACAAATTACAGTTGGGCAATTGACAAATAGAGAAGGCAAAACAATGCACATACATATATCACGATGACTACTATGAGATTTAATCAGGGCATTACGACAAAGTACATAGACCGCTATCCAGCATGCATCTATGCCTAAAAAGTCAACCTTCAGGTTATCATCCGAACCCCTTCCAGTATTAAGTTGCAAACAACATACAATTGCATTAAGTATGGTGCGTAATGTAATCAACACAAATCTTCTTAGACAAAGCATTGATGTTTTATCCCTAGTGACAACAGCACATCCACAACCTTAGAACTTTCTGTCACTGTCCCAGATTCAATGGAGGCATGAACCCACTATCGAGCATAAATACTCCCTCTTGGAGTCACAAGTATCAACTTGGGCAGAGCCTCTACTAGCAACGGAGAGCATGCAAGAACATAAACAACACATATATGATAGATTGATAATCAACTTGACATAGTATTCCATATTCATCGAATCCCAACAAACACAACATGTAGCATTACAAATAGATGATCTTGATCATGATAGGCAGCTCACAAGATCTAACATGATAGCACAATGAGGAGAAGACAACCATCTAGCTATTGCTATGGACCCATAGTCCAGGGGTGAACTACTCACACATCAATCCGGAGGCGATCATGGTGATGAAGAGTCCTCCCAGGAGATGATTCCCCTCTCCGACAGGGTGCCGGAGGTGATCTCCGAATCCCCCGAGATGGGATTGGCGGCGGCGGCGTCTCCGGAAGGTTTTCCGTATCGTGGCTCTCGCATGCGGGGTTTTCGCGACGAAGGCTTTAAGTAGGCGGAAGGGCGGAGTCGGAGGGCTGACGAGGGGCCCACACCATAGGGCAGCGCGGGCCCCCCTCTGGCCGTGCAGCCCTATGGTGGCGGCGCCTCGTCGCCCCACTTCGTATCCCTTTCGGTCTTCTGGAAGCTTCGTGGAAAAATAAGACCCTGGGCGTTGATTTCGTCCAATTCCGAGAATATTTCCTTTGTAGGATTTCTGAAACCAAAAACAGCGAGAAAACAACAATCGGCTCTTCGGCATCTCGTCAATAGGTTAGTGCCGGAAAATGCATAATAATGACATAAAGTGTGTATAAAACATGTGAGTATCATCATAAAAGTAGCATAGAACATAAGAAATTATAGATACGTTTGAGACGTATCAAGCATCCCCAAGCTTAGTTCCTACTCGCCCTCGAGTAGGTAAATGATAACAAGGATAATTTCTGAAGTAACATGCTATCATAATCTTGATCAATACTATTGTAAAGCATATGAGATGAATGCAGCGATTCAAAGCAATGGTAAAGACAATCAATAAACAATTGAATCATATAGCAAAGACTTTTCATGAATAGTACTTTCAAGACAAGCATCAATAAGACTTGCATACGAGTTAACTCATAAAGCAATAAATTCTTAGTAGAAAGCTTTGAAGCAACACAAAGGAAGATATAAGTTTCAGCAGTTGCTTTCAACTTCACATGTTTATCTCATGGATAATTGTCAACACAAAGTAATATAACAAGTGCAATAGGTAAACATGTAAGAATCAATGCACACAGTTCATACAAGTGTTTGCTTCTAAGATAGAAAGAAGTAGGTAAACTGACTCAACAATAAAGTAGAAGAAAGGCCCTTCGCAGAGGGAGCATGGATTACTATTTTTGTGCTAGAGCTTTTCATTTTGAAAACATAGAAACAATTTTGTCAACGGTAGTAATAAATCATATGTGTTATGTATAAGACATCTTATAAGTTGCAAGCCTCATGCATAGATTACCAATAGTGCTCGCACCTTGTCCTAATTAGTTTGGATTTACATGGATTATCATTGCATAACATATGTTTCAACCAAGTGTCACAAAGGGGTACCTCTATGCCGCCTGTACAAAGGTCTAAGGAGAAAGATCGCATTTGATTTCTCGTTTTTGATTATTCTCAACTTAGACATCCATACCGGGACAACATAGATAACAGATAATGGACTCCTTTTAATGCATAAGCATTCAACAACAGATAATATTCTCATAGGAGATTGAGGATTAATTGTCCAAACTGAAACTTCCACCATGATTCATGGCTTTAGTTAGCGGCCCAATGTTCTTCTCTAACAATATGCATACTCAAACCGTTTGATCATGATAAATCACCCTTACTTCAGACAAGACGAACATGCATAGCAACTCACATGATATTCAACAAAGGTGTAATAGTTGGTGGCATCCCCAGAAACATGGTTACCGCTCAACAAGCAACTTATTAAGAAATAAGATACATAAGTACATATTCTTTACCACAATAGTTTTTAAGGCTATTTTCCCATGAGCTATATATTGCAAAGACAAAGGATAGAATTTTAAAGGTAGCACTCAAGTAATTTACTTTGGAATGGCAGAGAAATACCATGTAGTGGGTAGGTATGGTGGACACAAATGGCATAGTTTTTGGCTCAAGGATTTGGATGCACGAGAAGAAATCCCTCTCAATACAAGGCTTAGGCTAGGAAGGTTGTTTGAAGCAAACTCAAGTATAAAACGGTACAACAAAACTTACATAAGAACATATTGCAAGCATTATAAGACTCTACATCGTCTTCCTTGTTGTTCAAACACCTTAACCGTGAAAATATCTAGACTCTAGAGAGACCAATCATGCAAACCAAATTTTAACAAGCTCTATGTAGTTCTTCATTAATGAGTACAAAGTACATGATGCAAGAGCTTAAACATGATCTATGTGAGCACAACAATTGCCAAGTATCAAATTATTCAATACATTATACCAATTACCACATGAAGCATTTTGTGTTTCCAACCATATAACAATGAACGAAGCAGTTTCAACCTTCGCCATGAACATTAAAAGTAAAGCTAAGAACATATGTGTTCATACGAAACAGAGGAGCGTGTCTCTCTCCTACACAAGGAATGCTAGGATCCGATTTTATTCAAACAGAAAAAAAAACATACAGACGCTCCAAGTAAAGCACATAAGATGTGACGGAATAAAAATATAGTTTCACTAGAGGTGACCTGATACGTTGTCGATGAAGAAGGGGATGCCTTGGGCATCCCCAAGATTAGATGCTTGAGTCTTCTTGAAATATGCAGGGATGAACCACGGGGCATCCCCAAGCTTAGACTTTTCACTCTTCTTGATCATATTGTATCATCCTCCTCTCTTGACCCTTGAAAACTTCATCCACACCAAACTCAAAACAAACTCATTAGAGGGTTAGTGCATAATCGAAAATTCACATATTCAGAGGTGACATAATCATTCTTAACACTTCTGGACATTGCACAAAGCTACGAAAGTTAATGGAACAAAGAAATCCATCAAACATAGCAAAACAGGCAATGCGAAATAAAAGGCAGAATCTGTCAAAACGAACGATCCGTAAAGACGAATATTTCGGGGCATTTAACTTGCTCAGATGAAAATGCCCAAATTGAATGAAAGTTGCGTACATATCCGAGGATCTCGCACGTAAATTGGCAGATTTGTCTAAATTACCTACGTAAGGGGCTGCTCAATTTCGTGACAAGTAAGAAATCTGTTTCGCGCAAGTAATCCAAATCTAGTATTGACTTTACTATCAAAGACTTTACTTGGCACAACAATGCAATAAAATAAAGATAAGGAGAGGTTGCTACAGTAGTAACAACTTCCAAGACTCAAATATAAAACAAAAGTGCAGAAGTAAAATAATGGGTTGTCTCCCATAAGCGCTTTTCTTTAATGCCTTTCAGCTAGGCGCAGAAAGTGTGAATCAAGTATTACCGAGAGATGAAGCATCAACATCATAATTTGTTCTAATAATAGAATCATAGGGTAACTTCATTCTCTTTCTAGGGAAGTGTTCCGTACCTTTCTTGGGAGGAAATTGATATTTAATATTACCTTCCTTCATATCAATGATAGCACCAACAGTTCGAAGAAAAGGTCTTCCCAATATAATGGGACAAGATGCATTGCATTCAATATCCAAGACAACAAAATCAACGGGGACAAGGTTATTGTTAACCATAATGCGAACATTATCAATCCTCCCCAAAGGTTTGTTTATAGAATGATCAGCAAGATTAACATCCAAATAACAATTTTTCAATGGTGGCAAGTCAAGCATATCATAGATTTTCTTAGGCATAACAGAAAGGGATTTCTATTTTCGTGCCCTCGGGTCCTTAGTTGTGCTTAGTTTTCCCCAGCCCCTTAGTTTTTCCTCAGTTTTCCCCAAGACCTTGTCTGAAACCCGCAGAAGGAGCTCGGACGGAAGGAATCCCGTTTAGTTGACGTTGGTTGGTGCTGGCAAGTGGGGCCGCTGTTGGTGCCCCGCAGTGGACACGTCTTCACTTATCCAGATCATCGTGGGACCCACAACTTGTCCACGTTAGTGCGCCGGACCCACAGCTTACCCAGGTGACCATTGCAAAATGGGAGCCCGAGCCAGCCCGTGCCATTGCTTCCCCTTTCTTTCCCCGCGCCCCATTGTTCTTCTTCTCCGCTAGCGGCAGCCCTTCTCCGGCAGGCGGGTGATGTCTAGTTTCTCTTCGACCTCCCATTCTTCATGGCCGCAAGTATGGACCCGTGCCTTTGACAAGATGCCCCGATCGCCCACGCCGAGAGCCTCGAAGCGGTCGATCCGTAAGACGGACGAGAATGGCAACCGTGGACGTGAGTTCCTTGCATGCGAGAGCTTGCCATATAGAGAGGGGGATAAGGTTAGATCTCGCTCCAATTTCTCTGTTTTCTCTCTATTTTCTTGCTATTCCCTCGAATTTGGGATTTAGGGTTCCCGTTGTTGTTTTCAGATCCTGAAGAAATGCAGGCAGGATCGATGTGTATGTTCGGAGGCTTCAGTTGCAGGAATCAATTGGCGCTATTGGGGAGCGCAATTTGGGAGGGGGGGACTTGCTGTAGAGAAGGCGGCGGAGAGAGGAGCCGTTCCGATTATGCCTAATGCTCCCAATGTAGGACTGGAGGAAGTGAAGGGAGAACTGAAGAAAATGAACAAGCGAGTTAAGGCAGCCGATCGAGATGAAGAAGCAAGCTAATCTGATGGCTGGTTGTTTTTTCCGTTGTATAATTGCGATCGGATTCTTATCATTGCTCACTGTGCGCTAGAGGTTGTTACAAGGGATACCTTGTTACAAATTCATTATTCAGTTACATGTACTTGTAGTTGTTTTCATAGTTAGTGTGTGCATTCACCGAAATTACCAACTATATTGGAATGCTAAAAAAGTTGATAATTATACCACTTTTGGGCCGTTTCAAATTACTAAAATGCCAAAACTATATGGGATCCCCTAAAAGAAAAAGGAAAGCGAAAGATAGTTGATAATTGTTAGAGGGGTGACAATAATGCATTCACCAAAATCCGCAAATATGTATGCCTCATGTTTATACCGAAATTATACCACTTTTGGGCCGTTTCAAATTACCAAAACTATATGCCAAAACTATATCCCCTAAAAGAAAAAGGAAAGCGAAAGATGGTTGATAATTGTTAGAGGGGTGACAATAATGCATTCACCGAAATCCGCAAATATGTATGCCTCATGTTTATACCGAAATTATACCACTTTTGAGCCGTTTCAAATTACCGAAACTATATGCCAAAACTATATCCCCTAAAAGAAAAAGGAAAGCGAAAGATGGTTGATAATTGTTAGAGCGGTGACAATAATGCATTCACCGAAATCCGCAAATATGTATGCCTCATGTTTATACCGAAATTATACCACTTTTGGGCCGTTTCAAATTACCGAAACTATATGCCAAAACTATATCCCCTAAAAGAAAAAGGAAAGTGAAAGATGGTTGATAATTGTTAGAGCGGTGACAATAATGCATTCACCGAAATCCGCAAATATGTATGCCTCATGTTTATACCGAAATTATACCACTTTTGGGCCGTTTCAAATTACCGAAACTATATGCCAAAACTATATCCCCTAAAATAAAAAAGGAAAGCGAAAGATAGTTGATAATTGTTAGAGGGGTGACAATAATGCATCCACCGACAGAGAGAGAGAGGGGTGGCCACGAAGAGAGAGAGAGGGGTGGCCACGAAGAGACGGGGAGGGGTATACTTCCCGTTAGATCGCCTGATCAATCGGTTCGTGGAGTCGATCCGTGTGACAACGGCTCAACCAATCGGGATAAGTTTGGGCTTCGAGAGCATTTGTGACAGAACTTGAGGGCAAAACTGAGTAGTACTAACAATCCAAGGGCACATAAATAGTAAATAGACTAAGGGATTCAAACAAAAAGAATTACAAAATGAAAAATGCGTGTTTTGTACAATATAATTCATATTGGGCTACATCAAATTATTTGCAATTCAAATATACATGAGTGTGACAATTATGGCATCATTTAGACAAACTATGTTTTTGGGGAAGATGTTTTGCAAAGGGGTTTGAGTGGAAAACCATGCATCTTCATAGCTACACTAGTGATTCTGAGAAGTGGCAATTTGTGGTAAAACTTGATTTATATATGTTTGTTAAGGTTTTTTTGGTGGCAGGTTGCGTAGGAAGACTCCATGAGTAGGTGCCACTATGTTTTTATTTTTTTGAATTTTTTTGCGCATGAAATGCCTCAATTAGATATGTTAATCTCATTTGTTGACTCTCCGTTGACTAGCTACTTGAGGGTAAAACTGAGTATATTGCACTTGCCGCCTAAGTACTCGAGGGGAAAACTGAGTACGTGATAAAATTTCTGTATAAGGCCCGAGGTTATAACTGAGTACACCAAACGTCCCAGGGTTAGACTCGTGTCGCGGTGCACGCTGCAGCCGTGCATAGAGGACGCGTGTTGCGGTACATGCCACCTTCGTCTTTATAGAGCCCTTTTCCTCTCCCTCGACACACGTTCTCACTGCAACCGCATCTCCTGTCCCATCATCTTCTCCACAACCGAAGAAAAAACCCCGAAGAAAACCGCCGGCGATGGAGAAGAATGAGATGCCCATTGTCGGCGCATCAGCCGCCGGCGCATCAGCCGCTGCCCCCGTCCAGGCCCCTGTCGCTGCTTCCAACGTAGCAGCTGGCGCATCAGCCGCCGGCGCATCGGCCGCTGCCCCCATCCAGGCCCCTATCGCTGCTTCCAACGTAGCAGCCGACGCATCAGCCGCCGGCGCATCGGCCGCCGCCACCGTCCAGGCCCCCGTCGCTTGGGACCCGTACGAACCAGTGCCGTACGACGCGCCGGAGAACCCCTACGACACCAGCATCGTCGACGACGAGCCGGAGGTAACCCTTTGCTCCCTTGTTCTTATCCCATTTCAATCATTTTGTGTTAGATCTAGCGTTATTAGGGTTCGTCTGTTCCTAGTTCAATCCATTTGTGTTCGATCTAGTGTTATTAGGGTGCGTCTGTTCCTAGTTCAATCCTTTTGTGTTAGATCTTGCGTTATTAGTGCTTGTGATTTGCTTTTGTTTAAGATTTGTGCCGATGATGATGAATATTTGGGCACAAATTGTTTCAGGGTTTGGTCAGTAAACAATTGGTGTGTTCAAATTTGTTGTGCATGATCTTTGGTTTACTCACTCAAATCCTAGATATAAGTGTGTCCAATGTAACTGAGGCTACCTATTTTTTTCGAGCCCATATTATCATGCATGATCTTTGTTCACTCTCTGTTCCATCATCGTTGCAATTGACTCCGTGTTTTTTGCACGATCTTTGGTGCTACGTGACAGCTGCAGAGCAGCGACGTCGACAGACGACGACGAGTCCTTCCACACCAAGACTCGTCACGTCCTCGGGAGGCTCCAGATCCGGCCATTACGATGGCCCCTTTGCTCGAGGCATTTACAAGTGCCCCTTCGCAACAGGAAGCTCCGCGCCACCGACTTCAACTCGCCCGGTGAACCTTGCCGAATCCATTGGCAGATGTGGCGCTAGAGTTGGAACGACGGTGAACGTGCATGCGTTCATGGCCAAACACAAAGCACTTGGGATTCACTTGCGCAACCTCCAGGCGAGTCACAGGCGCAACCTGGAGGCGTTGAACATGCCTACTGCACTCTCTGTATGTGACTGCTCTATCTGTAGAGCAGCTTAAATTCATGTAAAATGTAGCTTATGTTGTAGGGTGATGCGTGTAGTTGACACGTCCGTTGGGAACCCCAAGAGGAAGGTGTGATGCGCACAGCGGCAAATTTCCCTCAGTAAGAAACCAAGGTTTAATCGAACCAGTAGGAGTCAAGAAGCACGTTGAAGGTTGATGGCGGCGGGATGTAGTGCGGCGCAACACCAGAGATTCCGGCGCCAACGTGGAACCTGCACAACACAACCAAAGTACTTTGCCCCAACGAAATAGTGAGGTTGTCAATCTCACCTGGCTTGTCTGTAACAAAGGGTTAACCGTATTGTGTGGAAGATGATTGTTTGCAAGAAAACAAGTAAGAACAAGTATTGCAAGCAGATTTGTATTTCAAGTATAAAAGAATGGACCGGGGTCCAGCAGTTCACTAGAGGTGTCTCTCCCATAAGATAAAAGCATGTTGGGTGAACAAATTACAGTTCGGGCAATTGACAAATAGAGAGGGCATAACAATGCACATACATGTCATGAAAAATATAGTGAGATTTAATTGGGCATTACGACAAAGTACATAGACCGCCATCCAAGCATGCATCTATGCCTAAAAAGTCCACCTTCAGAGTTATCATCCGAACCCCTTCCGCATTAAGTTGCAAAACAACGGACAATTGCATTAAGTATGGTGTGTAATGTAATCAATAACTACATCCTTAGACATAGCATCAATGTTTTATCCCTAGTGGCAACAAGACATCCACAACCTTAGAACTTTCCGTCACCGTCCCTGCATTCAATGGAGGCATGAACCCACTATCGAGCATAAATACTCCCTCTTGGAGTTAAGAGCAAAAACTTGGCCGCAGCCTCTACTAATAATGGAGAGCATGCAAGATCATAAACAACACATAGGTAATAACTTGATAATTAACATAACATGGTATTCTCTATCCATCGGATCCCGACAAACACAACATATAGCATTACGGATAGATGATCTTGATCATGTTAGGCAGCTCACAAGATCCAACAATGAAGCACAATGAGGAGAAGACAACCATCTAGCTACTGCTATGGACCCATAGTCCAGGGGTGAACTACTCACTCATCACTCCTGGAGGCGACCATGGCGGTGAAGGGTCCTCCGGGAGATGAATCCCCTCTCCGGCAGGGTGCCGGAGGAGATCTCCAGAATCCCCCGAGATGGGATTGGCGGCGGCGGCGTCTCTGGAAGGTTTTCCGTATCGTGGCTCTCGGCACTGGGGGTTTCGCGACGGAGGCTTTAAGTAGGCGGAAGGGCAACGCGGGGGGCCACACGAGGGCCCCACACCATAGGTCGGCGCGGCCAGGGACTGGGCCGCGCCGCCCTAGTGTGGCGGCGCCTCGTGGCCCCACTTCGACTCCTCTTCGGTCTTCTGGAAGCTTCGTGGCAAAATAGGACCCTGGGCGTTGATTTCGTCCAATTCCGAGAATATTTCGTTACTAGGATTTCTGAAACGAAAAACAGCGAGAACAAAGAATCGGCTCTTCGGCATCTTGTTAATAGGTTAGTTCCGGAAAATGCACGAATATGACATAAAGTGTGCATATAACATGTAGATATCATCAATAATGTGGCATGGAACATAAGAAATTATCGATACGTCGGAGACGTATCAGCATCCCCAAGCTTAGTTCGCTCGTCCCGAGCGTGTAAAACGATAACAAAGATAATTTCTGAAGTGACATGCCATCATAACCTTGATCATACTATTTGTAAACATATGTAATGAATGCAGCGATCAAAACAATGGTAATGACATGAGTAAACAAGTGAATCAATAAGCAAAGACTGTTCATGAATAGTACTTCAAAACAAGCATCAATAAGTCTTGCATAAGAGTTAACTCATAAAGCAATAAATCAAAGTAAAGGTATTGAAGCAACACAAAGGAAGATTAAGTTTCAGCGGTTGCTTTCAACTTATAACATGTGTATCTCATGGATAATTGTCAACA